>NC_084975.1:15251533-15546533 GCF_963691925.1 Scomber scombrus | reverse complement strand
CAATGGATGGGAAAGGGTATTCCCTTAGCTGTCTTTCCTCATCCAGAAACTTCCCAGCCTTTCCATTGTAAGCCGGTTGGAATAGGCCATAGTTGAGTACATCCTTCAGGCTCTGGTTGAGAGTACACAGGATCCGCTGTTTGGACCGCCAGATAGGAGCATCCACATTGAATTTCATGCATTTCTGCAGAGACAGGAGCAGAGGAGCGCAAAAGGTCAAGCATGTGTCATTTCATTAAATATCACATACTGTACTTTAGTCAAATAAAAATAAGAGATTGAAGAGTGATATTTTTTCTGATTCACATACATATAACATTTAGGTACTGAAAATGTGTTCGCATATTAAATAGGAACTCTTTCATCAGAGAGGCATTTATTGAACTTCCAATGTCATGCCCGGGGGGAAAAGCTAGACCTTTTGTTTTAATAAGCAAGTCACATAGGTAGGGTAGATTTTTACCATTATCCATCACTTTGCACTAAAGGTCATTCCCAGAGCCAGCACATTACTAAAGTAAACAAAACCATAATACAAGCGAAATTTCTTACAGAAACACTGAGACACTCATTTTTCAGGAACCTAAACCTTAGTAAAACTACATGTGTGCATTATTCGAGCTCTTAAAATGAAAACAGACAATGTTTAAATATTACACCAATAGCTGCAGAAGCACTGTCTCCAGTCATGAATGAAGCTCATAGGTATGGATGCCCATGGGTTATGGGAAAATAGAATCCACTAAGTGATTTTTGTGCTCTAATAAATAACTGTATATGTAATATATACAATGAAAGCCCCCTGTGGGATATAATCTTAATGTTATTCTCTCATCCATAAATTTCAGATGTAAAGAAGTAAGGTAATGGTTGGTTGATCATGACAAATGAAAAAAAAGATTTTACTCTTTTCTGGTTTGTCCAGACTGTAAGGTACTTTGGCTATTGGTGGTAGGCAGAGCATTTCCCACTAGTTACCACATTGTGGAGCCTGAGCTACAGACAGTAGAGAGAGAAGGAAAAGAGAGAGTGAAAAACCCACAAGTAATAAATCAATCACTGCTCCCTGCAATATTGATTTGGAACCTCAACTCCATCCTGTAAAGTACCACTATGTTCCTGACCCTCAGACCCAACTTTTAAGAAACCACACCTGCTGAATGCAATACATCACAACTAATATCCACATACAGATACACGCAAGCAGTTCTGACTGAAATGTGCATCCGTTGAAAAAGACTGAGTCAATTTCAATAAATAAAATTAAAACCAACTTTAGTTTACAGCCATGCAAGTGGCTCCATGAGGCTGTGCGTACACAGAACAGTGCTTTGAGATGAATGCTAATGTCAGCATGATAACATGCTTAGTTTAGTGAGTTAGTATGCTAACATTTGATAACTAACACAAAACTCAAAGCACAGTTTAGGCTAATGGGAATGCGTGCCTTTACTTAACAGACAGCAGCGACACAAACAGGAAATGTAATGGCGTTACAGATGAGGCCAGGGGGATTACCAAACTCCTCTGTGGACTATGAATGTCTGTACCAAATTGTGCCCATCAATCTGGCAGATTTTGAGATTTTTCGGTTGCATGGTGATACAACAGAAAATGTAAGAGGATCTCCAAAGTCATATGGATTCATTGTTTGGCCATCCACAATGTCAGTACGAAATTTAATGGCAATCAATCAATGTCAAAGCTGTTAAGATATTTTAGGCCACAGACTGACCAACACTGCGATCCCTTGCAGTATGCTAAAAAAATGACAGCCTGGCAATTTCAAAATGTTCTTCTCGTGGTCAGGCAATACTGTGGACAAATTTGTGAATAGGCTATGATGTCAAAGCAGGTAAAAAAACAAACAAGATTGTACAATTGTTTTTGTGCATTGTATCAGGCTTGAACTTCATCAAGTATCAAAATAACACTGTATGACGCTGTACTTGAAGAAGTGATCAGTATCAACCACCAGGATCTCAATTTGTCAGAGTTTAACAATCAAACTTTGTGGTGTGTCCAGTCTTTCCTTACTATTCAGTTACTTTAGTTGTCTTGCTCACTGGGCATTGAGTTAGCTAGTATCTATGTGTCATCTGCATAGTTGTGATACATGTGAAAAGAGATGCTTTGATGATAAATGATAAAATATGATCCAAAAGTATAATTTACTGAGCTCTACCAATAGAAGACAAAACATGCACATCAGCCTGAAGCCATCAGTAAACCATTTATTCACACTTTTCATTTATATATTTTTTTTTAAATGGAGGGCTTGGAGGATTTGGAAATTGGTCAGAGGTTTTGAAATCTCTGGAGAAAGGGGTGAGCTTTTATTGCAGATTAAAGTGCTGATTTGGGCCAGCCCCTATTATGCCTCTTAACAGTCTTATAAGGATCTTGTCAAGATGGCTTGATGAGGGTCTCATGTTCAACATGGTATCCATTAGATCATGCAATGATATCAGCCTAAAGCAATTTGGGGGGAAAGCGAAGACCACTGCAGAAATAGAGGTGATATAATTTCTGACATAATAATTGTTATTGATAAAAAGGCATCAGTTCATCAACAATTTTCCCCTGCAGACAGGTAGTAGGTAATGATGTCAGCAGTTTATAGAGCCAGTGAGTCACATTATCATCTAAATGTTCCATGATTGGTTGATGAGTATCTGACTGGGCTGAATTGATTTTGTATTGGTTGTTTCCGGACTTACATCTCATAATGAGTACTAAGCTTTTGAGAAGCAGTCTGTTTGTGTAACACCATCAAATCAGTCTCCCTCCAACCTACAAAAAGCCTGTGCTGTTTAATGTACGTCATAAACACTTCTTTATCATTCTGTTGGGAGGCCTCAAACTGAATTAGTGTAGTTGCACTTGAAGTTCTACAAAATAGACTACATACTGTAGACAGCTGTTGAACTTGTACTGGCAAGCACCTTTAGTTTGAAGGATGAAAAAAAGGGTTGTGGTAACAAGCAGCTTAATAAAACAACCCCTTTGGTGGTTTTGACAAGTTAAAATAAAATCAGTCTACATCTGGACTGGGCTCAAACCTATGATGATTAGAAAGAGCTCCATGTTAAGAGGTCAATTTCATTAGGCTTATAATATGACAAGAAAATGCACTGTCTTTTAAAAAGTCTGTCCGAAGAACAGTTTTGTCTGAGTTTTTTTTTATAAGTTACTTACACTTTACTAATAATTACAGAAATTGCCTCTTGAAACCACAATTTTAGATATATCTAGGAGTAACATTAGCATTGATAATGGCCAACTGGAAGATGATGATGATGGAGATTTACAGGGATTTAAATCTGTGTTAATCTTACTTACTTATATTTTCTAATGTCCTGTCACTAACTATGTGAAAACCCTAAAAAATAGCCACACAGCAACACATAAACAGACACATACTGCACAGAAACCAACAAATACACAGAGCTGTAAAGAAAAATAAATTGAGTTGTCATTACAAGACTTAATAGGACTTTCAGATAGAACTGTAGAAATGAAGCTCAGCGAAAGTTCAGTCAAGAAGACTCTAAAACATACAGGCATAATTGGTAACTTTCTGCCTTCTTAAAGAACATCTATTACCTAGTTTTCTATGTCTAGGGCGTTATCTCAATTGTTGCCAGTCACCTGTCAATCTCGGCAACCAATAGACTTCGACTGTGTGTGTATATGTTTTTTGTAAGTAGAATTTGTTAAGGCATGAGGAATCTTAGGATGGTGTTTATGGTTTCTTTTCTTAACCAAAACTCACTTCTAGAGGTCAACACTTGGAAAGTTATTCTCAATAATGACCACTGAACCAATAAAGCCACACAAAAAAACAGTGCAAGCCAAAGTCATTTTCAAGAGTGACTAAGTAATTACAGGTGAAATGAAAACTGATACATATGCAAGAAAAATAATAGAGGGTCACACTGGACTATAAAGTTTGACATATTTTTTTAAAGAAAAAAAAAAAGGTCTTTGGGTGAACATCATATTCTCTTTAATACTGTCGAACTGAAGTTTTTACCTGCAGGAATTGTCCGAGTCTGGGCACTGTGCCTTACTGAGTACAAGGTTAAGGTTATTAGACAATACATCAGAATCAGGACAATACAAGTTATCCAAATTAGATTTGGAGGAATTTGAAGAAAAAAAAGAGCACACAATGCCAAAACACTTGTTATTCTGCTTCTACTTTCGTCTCTGTTGATGTGTCACACAAATATATTTGCCTACTTTGTTTAAAAATTTAAATGTAACATCATCATTTCATTTTGGTTAAAGTTCTAACTAATTTTGGGCAGACATAAACAGGGAGACAGAGGGGAATGACCTGCAGAAAAGGTCCCTTGCCAGAATCAAACCAGGGGTGCTACCTTTATATGGCATGCGCCTTCACAACTCAGCTACCAAGGCACTCCTCAAACATGTACATTATTGGCCTTCAATTGCACATAATTCAGCATCCCTAAAGGATCCTAGAAGGATATTGCAGTCACAGATTTTTGCCATTTGAAGATTTAGTCAAATGGAACAGAATATATAAATCCAGTTGTTTGAGGGTAAGGTCAACATTCAGGAACAGATCATTCTTGGGATACTGTTATCGTGTCAGCCTGACACAATCAGTCCTCTGGTCATTGAAGGGATGACTCAAAACCATGGAGGGATACCAAGCTGTTTTTAAAAAGACCAGTGTGTAAGATTTAGTGATATCTAGTGGTGAGGTTGCAGATTGCAACCAACTGAATACCCCAACTGAATACCCCATAAAAACATAATAATTCTTAGTTTCACATGGTTATACAATAATTAAAACATATGACTATTATATTCCATTTCTGCCAAGTCCTTTCTACTTAATGACACTAAATTCTACAGACTTCAACATTAAGTAAAGGGAGAGACTTTCGGATTTTATAGACATTATTTTTTGATTAATTAAATCATCTATAACTTGTCCTTTGCAAAATATGTCATGTCCTCAAGTACATGTTTTAGGTCCTATATAATTTTCACTTTTCAATGCAAATATATCATACAAGATATTGATGCTTTGTGTCTTGTGTGACGGACCATCTTTTTTGTTGCTCTTGTCACTGCTTGGTTTTGTCTGCAGGGGAGGTTCCTGATTAGCTGGAACACATGTATAAAAGCCAGAGAAGCTGCCAGTCCAGTCTCCTCACTCTTCTCCCAGAGATGATCCTGCATTGTTTCACTCATCCACTCCTTACATGACTGATGTTACAGACTAACCCTACTATATGTTGATTTGTGTTAATTTTGACTACTTTGTTTTGATTCAATTTAATTTTGCATTATTGAGTACCTGTGTGACTCCCCTTTATTGCCACAGTCAAGAGCCAGACTGTGACATATTGTGAACAGTATTACATGCACTCCTTCTGCCAGCAGGTACATTCAAAGGAAATATGACATCTTTTAGGAAACTGAATAATTGTAGGTCCTTGGGTCTGTGTGTAATCATGTCCTTGTTAATCGGTTTGACTGTGTCTGTCTTTGTGTGAGCAGAGTTTGAGTAAATCCACAAAACAGATTTAAAGTCAGAATGAAACCCTGAGCCCTGAAATACTGTGTAGTGCATGCTGTCCACCTATACACTGCATCATGTCTCCTGCCCTGCCAGGACCTCATCCTGTCTGTACAGTGTGGACACTGTTTTGATATCCAGTGAAGCATCAGCAATGACATTTCATGTTGTTTCATAGAATTTTATTATTGAATAATGTTCAAAAAAGTACTGAAAAGCAGTGTATTTGTGCAATTATTTATAACATATTATTTATTCAATGTACATTATCTGAGCCCCTTGTCTCTGCAGTGACTGAAAATAATCGTACTTAGTAAGGCTTAAAATGTTATCAAATACAAATCTCACAGAGTGTCCCGTCCACTTGATCTTTTCTGTCCTATACCCCAAGAAGAGTGTTTCTTCAAGTCAGTCAGCCTTGATTATGTTGCTACATGGCTGCATTTGTAGTTTGGCATTGCATGAACTACATGAGCTGTATGGTTTAGCGTCATTCAAGCCAACTGGACCAATGTTCAATTTAAATCACAGTCAAAATTTCTACTGATGGATCCACAATCTCTCACTCCTTGTGTTGATAAATGCTGCAGTGTACTGGAACTTTTATAACTGCAGATATCAGACTGAGCAGACAGACTTCATACAATAGCACCAATCAAACTAACTGTTCCTCAGACCACAACTCCCCACAGACTTTTATTTCCACACAAGCCAGATGGCTAATTCATCTGTAACTGTCAACTCATCCGTACTTTACATTGGCTATTTTAGACTATTTGTCACACGGCATGTTCTGTTTCACAAAGATGGGGCTGGAGTGTTTTCTATTTATCTTTTTTTTCCTAATATCTTTATTATTTAATAAAGAGTAGTTTCAGAAAAGTGACGTTACTACTGTGTATACATATCTGTTTTGCAAGTGAGACTATCAGTGACAACCCAGTCTCACATCAAAACGTATCACAGCTACGTTGGTTCACAGTGCAAAACGTAGCCATCTCACAATTTGGGCTCAAAAATTGTGTGATGGCAACATGTTTTGTGGCGACACTTGAAAAATACTTCGTAATAACTAATAAACTAGACATCATATACATTCACTGACGGAGATTGTGAAAACAAAATGCATATTTCTCACTAGAAATGTCATCAAAAGGCATTTTAATGCCGAAACTATCTTAAAATATTACATTTTACACTGAGAATTAGAGGAATGGCAGCCATTTTATTTGTTTTCGCAGACAAAAACCTGAATGTCACATGACGTAAACACCGTGCTATAGAAAAGAATAGGGCAGAAAAAACGTAGCCATCTCACACTTTTTGAGCCCAAATTGTGAGATGGCTACGTTTTGCACTGTGGACCAACGTAGCTGTGATACGTTTTGATGTGAGACTGGGTGTCAGTGAACAACAGGTTCCATTTGACAGGTTGTGTAATGAGAGGCCAAATGCAGTGTGGGATTTTTAATGCGTCCTTTTCCCTGGGGAAATAAGAGATGACTATCAGTGTTGTACTAATATGTCTGTGTTGTCTCACCATTCTTTAAGGTGACAAATGATATATTGAATAAATACCATTCAATACAATTATGCCAGTTTGTTATAACATAAATAACTCATATATAAGTTGAACAGTAATGGTTCAAATACCACTTTCACTTCAAATTATAGCACCTAAAATATGAACATCAATTTGATGGCTACAGAAATGTATATGTCCCAGGTTTCACAAAGTGTGGTCAGCATTTAGGGCCATTGTACTCACCCACTAATTTAATCTGAGCATGCAGCTGGTGTCAACTTAAGTATGTGAGGGTTCAGTACACCAGTAATGAGGTTAGACCATGCTGTTCAAATGAATGAAAATGAGACATAATTTTGGCCGTGTCTTAAAATTAGTGATTTAATTCACATTGATCATTGGTTTTCTTATATATAGAAGGACAAACAGCCAGCGTGCTAATTCATCAGCTGAATTATCATTAATATTTAATGCATTTAAACTTTGACAAATAATAATGACAGGAAAAAAGGGAAGGGATAAATAAAATACACATGGGTGGAGTGAGAAAGATGGTGAGTGGAGATTAGCATGATATTTACAGACAATAGGCACCAGTGCAGAATGTATTACTTCAATGCAACAAAACCAAAAAAAACAAGATCTGGAGGTTACACAGTGTTGAATGGCAGTAAATTGTAAAGTATTGTAGATGTTCTCCAACAAACCTGAGCACTCTGGTGAAGGAAGTGAACAATCTCCACATGTCTTACAGTAAATACCATTATTGTGCTTTATAAAACTGTGATTGTGTTTGGCTTCCACATGTGAACTGTACCACTGTTGTTGTTGAAGAATGTTTTGGAAATTCAGAAAAGCCTTTACAGCAGCTGAGCTATAGTTTTCAGACTGTCACTTCTCACCTTATTTCTTTATTTGACACAAGTCAATACCTTTATATTTTGCATATTATATTTGACTAGCAGTAGAATGCCTTGTTCATCAATCAATGGAGTTTAAGGGTTTAGCAGTGATTGTTATTGTGGAGGGTGTTGTTAATAAGAAGAGACACTGTGTTCAGCTGACCTGCTGCAGGTAATTAAACTGATCTTTTTAACAACAGGTTTTAATCTTGCTTTCCTTTGTCTCTGTGTCCTCTCTTCCTTTTATTTTGCTGCTGTGCTCCACACCCACTTTGAATTAATGGACAGGTCTTTTACTGATTTGCTGTTCCTCTGTGTTAGTGAACACAAGGGTCTTCTCTCAAAGTGTCCCAGAGATCTAAATAAATGCTATGAATGAATCTTCCCTTCTCTCTAGTCCCCCCCTTTGAACTGCAATGCAGAGCCAGCCAGACTGGATCCAACATTCATAGCACGAAAGAGAGAGAGTAAGTGCAGCAGACAAACAAATGAAGTGACTGAATCAGAGAGAGACAGAGAGAGAAAGATTGTGAAAAATGACTTTCCCACCAAGAGTAGGCTATTGTGCAGTCACTGAGTATATGTCTGTTGATCACAGGGATAGGTTTTGATGGCACAATTACAACCTTTGCATTAGTATTAGGTAGTAGGCAATATAAATCTTTACAGAAAATAAATTACCTCTCTCCTAGATTTTAGGAAATTTGGGGAGGTTTTTCTATTATCACACAACATATTGCATATTGCCTTTGTCATGGATGGAATCTATTGGTAGTTTTTCACTTCACAGTATCTCTCACACATATTTAGTCAAATCTTGATATGTGAATGTTAACATGATTATTTCTTTGGGAATGCCACTAAAACAACAATTCGATGTTGTGTTAACTTCGTCATTGTCATACCATAGTGTGTTTAAAAATGAATTCTTTACATTATTAATTGAATGCTACTGTTTGTGACACCTGTTGAAAAAAGTGGGATACACCATGACTCTACCCCTGAATTATAATCTTGACAGACACCTCGTAAATCTTGGCGTCAACTATACAGCAGCTGCTCCTGCTGAAGTTTGGCCGTGGTTGAACATTTTTAGCTGACTGCTTTGGATCACCAAGTGACCACAGCAACCACTGCAAAACACACCAAGGAAAATAAAGCAGGAGCTAATTGTACTGGTGTCTGAGTTCCCTGAATTACTGTGCATACTTTTTCACCAGCAGTGATCAAACAAGTCAATTTATTCAAAAACAATTGTTGAAGTTTGATTATCTGGTCTGGGCCACAATTAGCTAAACTTTATTTTAAAATATTCCCTCCATTCACAACTACACCCCACTTCATTATATTAAGTGATGATAGATGGATATCATGAATCTGTTGCATATAGATGGTACGTGTCATTAGTAGAATCATAGGCAAATGGTAGCAGCAACAGCAGAGTTTCACCATGCTGCCAAACTACAAAGCACTGCTTGCTGACAGATACAGTGATAGCAGCTTGCTGCCTGAAAACACATTAAGTGCCAGTGAGTAAATACACGTGCATGTGTGTCAAACAGGGTAAACCCTCACTGCAGAGGCCGGTGAGTGATCATCTGCTCTGGCATTCAATATTCAACCATGTGTAACTACATTCTACTACTGTAAAGCCCTGATCTGTGTTTAGAAGGCATAACAGTATCACAGCAATGCCAAGAGAAAGAGACAATTGATGTACAATAACAATAAGCTCAATTTTGAGATGATGTTGCACGTGTACCATATTATTACAAGAACTGGTATTATTCGTTTATCATTTTATAGTATGTGAGCATACATACCATGAACAGGTTCAATATAATGGGCCATGTATGCATCACTGCTTTGTACTTTGTTGAATAACCTTCAGTTCTACATAGTGAAAGTGTAAGAACAACACAGCCTTGGCAACACTCCTGTAGCACTAAAATGATAATGGAAGAGAGATGGAAAAAATAAGAAGTGGAGAGAGAGAGAGTGCTGTGAGGTGCTTTACTAAACTGCAGAGATGTGGCTGGTCACGACACTTCAGCAGGCCACCCCACCACGGCAGATTTTCACGAGGAATGCTGAATCACTTTCTTTTGTCAAAGTTTATGTGTTGCTCTCCCTTTTGTCTATGTGTTCAGCTTCTCTGGCCGTGTGTGTTTATTAAAGTACCTGCATGTCAAACTCATTCACACACTGCTTGAGATCAGACTCTCAGGGGTATGACATTTTTTCTCTTCAGTGTCTCTCTCATCATCACACTCTTTCATCAAAGACCAAGCCTTGATCTTTTGTCTGTTTAAATTAGAGACATAAGTGAAAGATGATTGGACAGAAGAATACAGGCTTGAAGGGGGAGATGAGAGACAAACAGCAGATCACACTCGTGGAGCATGGAGGGACAATGAACAGAGGATGTGTGAGGGAGGAGGAGAGAGAGAGCTATGTGGTTTCAGTTAATCAATGTATTGGACGCCTAAAGCAAGACATCGATCATTGGGTATTCGGAAGGTAAAGCTAACTACATTAAAAGTATTAGTTTCTTTATGCCACTTAAAATCAAAAAAGCAATAATTCTTGCAACTGTACAGTCTGTTTAAAGAAGAATACTGCACTTTAAAATATGTGATTTGAATAAAAAAACTAATGCATAAGAAAGGAGGCAATTCTGTCCTACCTACCCAGTTGACTTTATATCTAGTAGGGGTATCGTGATTTTGATTCTAAATCGAAAATCATCAAACAACATTTTAAAGACAACACAGCGTTAGGTGACACCATGGTCACTGCTGGAGAACTGGATAATCCTCCTGCTTCCCTGAAGTCACTGGTGTGGCAACATTTTGCTTTTTGTGATTTGTATAAGCAATCAATTCCTATTTTCAATCCCTATTCACAGGCTTTCAGTCAATATATGTCTTGGCAACACAGGGATGCCATTGTTTTGTATGTAAGTTGTTTATTATTGTTGTGCCAATTTACAATAGTAGAGTTTTTGTATATGGATAGACAGCGGAGAGTGTCTGTGTTACGGGAATATTAGAGCAAAGTGATGATAGGACATTCTGAGCCTTTAATGTCAAACGAATGTCTTGCAAGCTAAAAAAAGACTGTATTAATGGACTGTTAATTAATGGTCATTCCTATTGTTATTTTTTGTTTCATAATAAACTAGTTCAAAAATTTGGAACTACAGTTCCCACAATGCTTAGGTGGATAAAGGCATGAAGTAAAGTTTATTGGCTAGACCTGAAGTTGGAGACACTATTTTTGGGGAAATGGGATATATTCATAGACCTGAAAAATATAACTTACACTGAATATAACAAAATATGTATCATGTACAGTAACAGTCAAAAGTTTGGAGACATCTTTCCATTCACTTGAATGAGAAAGTGTGTCCAAACTTTTGACTGGTACTATATATGTGTTCAGAATTGACTAATTGATGTAAATTGCATCAAAAGGTTCAAAGGGTTAACAAGTCCTATCTTGATAGCATGCTATATTCTGATTTGTAATATCTATGTGCCATACATATTAAACAAAATGGGTTGAATGATTTTCTCTGAAATGATAATAAAAAAATACAAGCCAGTGTGAACACAAGTTCAAGTAAGTGCAAACAGATCGACTAAGTGGAAAGAAACACACACACAAACACACATTACATCATTCCACAACTCAATTCAAAACACGGCCCAAAAGTGCCTTACTAATTAAGATGTATTGTTTGTGTGTGTTTGTTCATGATTATGCAAGCAAGGATGATGCATGGAGCAAGACATGACTATAGTATCTCCAAAGACACAGATGGCATCCAGTCACAATAGAAAGAGACAGGGCATTGTCGATGCCTTGATGCCTTTTAGCAAGTAGTGATGCATCGACAGAGAAGAGAAAGGAGAGTGAAGCGTAGTGGTGAAGTGAAGTGAAAGAAGAAGAGAGGAATGCTGAGATGATGGAGTGTAATGACTCTCACACAGCCCTGTCTCCATCTCCCAAGACCTCTGGCTGTCGTTGCCCAGATGACATATACACTAATTAACAGTGCTGAGCCTCTTACTGAATGAGGAGAGAGCTAAGTGTCCTAACCAGTGCCTTAAGGGGATAATACATATTGCTAGTTTTGCTAACAGGTTTGGGTTTATTTGACAGAAAGGTTAAATAAACGTTCTCTCCTTGTATCCTCCTCTGGCTCTCTGCTCTATGAGTTTCCTTCTGTTTGGATGGAGTCCAGGGTGATAACAGGTGCATATGTTTCTTCTTCTGGTGATACTGTAGGAATAGACTCAGCAACGGGCATATAAACTAATACTGTTCCATCTTTCCACCCTTCTTATTTTATGGCACAGTTAAAGGGCCAGTGTGTAAAATTTAGGGGAATCTACTGGCAAAAATGTAATAGAATATTCATAAATGTGTTGTAATTAGTGAATAATAAAGTGAAAGTAAGAATTGTTGTGTTTCTGTTACCTTAGAATGAGTCCTTTATGTCTAAATAAGGAGCGGGAGCCTCTACCACAGAGTCTTGTTGCACCAACAACTACCCACAGTAGCCCAGAATGGACAAACCTGATACTAGGGCCGTAAAGATGACTGCAATACTTTGGTCATGTGATGCCTACAGCTTAAGGTTATACTCATGAACAATAACTGTCTCATAAACTCAGTTCTTTACATTGAGTGACAAATTAAAAAGGGGAATGGGAGTCAGTTACAGACTGGGGCGATGTAATTAAAAGTTACACCACTCCAAACCCAAGTTTGTTAGATGTTCACTGGTGTGTGAGTGCAGACACAGTCACCAAAGTGTGGTATGCCAATATCTTTCACAGGTCCTCTCCTCTCTGTTAAGCCTGGTTAGCTGTATGCTAAAGAGCTGAGCCAGGGATTGTTGCTAAATTTTCAAGTGCTGAAAAGGCAAGAGCTATTTTTTGTTAGGCATTGCTTTCTTAAGTGTCTAGTACCACATACAATATGTCCGTTTCTTAACACTTATATGTTTTCATGGTCTTATGATTGTTATGTGACAAACATTTTTAAAAACCTAATATAGGGTGTTTTATTCAGCAACAGTAGCTTTAAACTTAAATGATCATTTGATGCAGCATGTAGAAACTAACCCCTCAATTTTAAACAAAATGTCTAAGTATAATCATTCTTCATATATAAGTGAAATATGTTTAGAAACCTTTAATGTTAAAAACACCACCAGCCATCCTTTTCTCATCCTCTAATGACTGCATGCAGCAAGTCAACCATGAAGATTGCTGTTACAAGCGAGCGTGTCATCAGGACACATCTGGCTACTCACAAACTAATATAAACACACAATGTCCTCATTTGTGTCTATCATAGTCAGTATCCACATACATTTGTTTCAGAATGGCACAGTCTGACCCCTTTTGGTAATCACATACTGCAGCTGAGCTCACTTTCAACTGATAACTCAGAATCTGTTTGATATGGGGTATTATCAACTAAACACCATGATCAAGCCTCTCTCTTTAATCTTAAGGAATCTATAATCTAATCTATAGGAAACCAACTCTGGGTCCACACACAGTGGACTGGCTAGTCCATTTCCAAATCCCATAGCATACAATGATAACACCACCCAGGACTTTGCATCTGAACTATTACCATCCTACGTCCTGAGACAAGGAGGGAAAAACAGCATTGATTCAATTAGCTTGGATTAATAGGCTACCATCAAGATTCAGACACCTTGAAAGATGCCATTTGATCACACACTATACACTCTATTCACACAGAAAATGCTGAGGCCGGACTTTCCTTAATTATGGACAATGGTGCGTGATTCATGCTGTCCATTTGATACGAACAGCTGAGTTTAATTTGTGTTGAAGTGGCATGTTAAGGAAAGTAGAGCAGAAAGCTGATGTGTGTGTGGGGGTAATCTTTGCCAAGTACTATAGAAGCAGTACAGCACAAATCCTAGGGTTTAATACTGATCTTACCTTACAAGACAGAGCCAAACAACTAACAAATAAATGATGGCCTAGAGAAACAAAGTAAATTATAGCAATTTTACCAAATAATGTGAGAAAATGACGCCCATGTGTACCTTGGTGTTATGTCATAGCCGGCTTACACCTGAGACGGTCACTTAGGAGAAAATTCATTATCATGACTAAGAAGTGTATTTGAATGTTGTAAGAGCTGCAACGCTCAATGTTCTTTATCTATAGGCAACTTAGCATATAATTATGGAGCAGATTAGTCCCAAGTCTGAACAGTTTGCCATTAGTACATCTGACGAGTTACACCATCACACCAGCCAAGAGAGGACATATTTATCACGTCAAACCTAGTTAAAGAGTGCAATTTACAATATTTTATTCAAGCCAACTTTAAATATCGACAGTACAACGATGTTATCATGGTAAAGATTCCAATACACAAAGAGATAAAATCTATTGTTTTCTCTGCTTTCATTGGAGAGGGGATAATTGCAGTTTAAGAATTGTTGTAGAGAGATAGAGACAAACAGTAAGTGAGAGAGGAGTACTGTAGAGTCAAGACAGGCAGGAAGAGAAACAGAGAAAGTGTATTGGTAAAAGTGTGAGAGAGGGAGAGATTATAGATGTGTAGTTCTAACTGCTTCAAATTGAGCAGCTTCAATTGCTGAGACTGAGAGGAAGCTTGTGTTTCATCTGCAGAGAACCCTGGACCTGAATCTGTAAAGAGCTACAAGGCTGTTACCTCCGGTCAGTAGCCACTGGCAAACACTTCACATCCAGCATTTGCCCTGGTTTGCACTACAAACTCTCACTCACAAGCAGCAGATGACCGCTAAAGTCTGCTAAAACTTTGCTTTCTGAACTCCTGTGAATGTCTGGGTCTGGCAGATCTTTAAGTGGGAATGTGGTGTTATAATAACTAATAATATCTGTTCACTTGTTACACACAGAATCAAAACTACAGATGGAAACAAAAGGGTTCAGGTATGGAAACAACACTGATGAGCTTATGCTTTTAATCCCTACATGGAAATTAGAGAACACTTGAGGCACTTATGGTAACACTATGAAGAATGGCAAAACACATCCATGGTTATCAAAATGTACACATACTGTACAGCACACATACACAAACACACAGTACTGACTGCAAAAACAGGTGTTGCTACAAAGATATTCTGCAGCAGTGTCTAAGCCAAACTTTCTTTCTGTCTCGGCCTCTCTTACACACTGTGCATTTTAAACCTGCACTACATTTCTCTGCAGCCTCCCTTGTAGGACCACAGCAGCACAACACAGAAGGCTATCCTGCATCTTATCAGTCACGTCAGATGGAGGCTCTCTGCAGTCAGCAAACACACTGGTAACTTGAAATATGCTTTCCACAGAGATTTTAAAGAGGGAAACGTGTTTGTGTCACAGGGCAGATTTATCCTGCCTCTCAGCCTTTTTCTTTTCACTTAAGCTTCTGTTTCCTTAAATTTACATATCATCAGCCAGTTATTCTAAGTGTGTCAAGGAGCAGTGCACCCTAGCTGGTTGCCAAGGAAACTTCTTGAAATTTTCAAACTGGCCAGTACAGCTCACTGGTTGAAGATTTTTAAGGATATACATTTCTTCAGCCACTATTTAAATGCTCCTCAGCATATCTGCCCATTTGTGTAATAATAACCCTTCAGTTGATTGATGATGCCCACTTCCACTTCCAAATGCAAATGTATTATTTGATCACACTTTCCATTTTCTAAGTTAAGCGTATTAATCATTTACAAGCAATATCTCCAAAACAAACACACTAAATGATAAGAGGGCAGAGGAAATAAAATAAATCGGCTGCATAAAAATGCTGTTTTCAGCTGTTGATAAAGATTTTACAACTGGGTAACACTGATAATATATTATGTGTATTTATCTACACAATTATTTTTTGTTAAATGTATGTTCTTTACTCTGTTTTCATGTTTATTCCTATATGGATCGACACTCAGGATGTATGTTATTATTGCATGACATCTCATTGATTCAAATTAAGATTTTTCTTTCTCAAGTGCAACCTGCTCAAGAGAGCAAGAGGGAGAGATGGGGAGAGATTTGACCCAGTGTAGCACCCTGTCCCCATATTCTCATCTCACTCCCCATTCATCCCTCTTCCTTCTGAGCTCAATTGTAGACTCTTTTGTGTTATGGGTCTGATTGTTTTCTCAAGTGTTACTGCTGGAGTCATGTCTGAACCCATGTGACAATACTGAGACGTCACCTGCCACCTTCTTTTTTCAGATCACTGCCCACCTAACCTTTCCCACATACTGTATAAGGACTGTCACTGTAGCGATGTCCTACTTTGTCATCCTGGTTATCTATCCATCAAATGCTGTCTGGGTACTCTTTCCAAAGAATTTCTGCTGGATCTAGTCAGTCTCTTTAAAATAATATATTGAAGTAGAGACAGTGATAAAGATAGAAAGATATCTCAGCAACACTAAATAACTAAATAATTATTAAACCTATATACAGTATATACCAACAGGTGACACTTTAAAGCTATTGGGCATAATGTCAAATTGAACATTGTGCACAGCATTCAGTTTACCAGGAATTATACTCTTATGTACACTCACTTGCAAGTTTATTAGGTAGGCTACACCTGGCTAAAACTCATTCATTCATTCATTTATTCATTTATTCATACATTCATACATACATACATACATACATACATACATACATACATACATACATACATACATACATACATACATACATACATACATACATACAACCTCCAATAAGTGCTACCTTCATATTTGGTCAACATCAATAGGTCAGACCAAATATTTGAAACCTTTCAGTATCTCATAATACTGTTCAACAGTACTACAAACTACTGGCTTCAGAATGATCTTAAAGGTGAATCAGCACCTCTTGCAATAAAAATTCAACATTATAACCTTCATGAAAGTCGTTCATTTCAAGGTTGCTGTAATAGACTGCATTAGTTTTAGCTATATTTGTACCTGAATTTTACGCTTGTGTAGCTCTTTGTGACCTTGCTCTGGGAAAGGTGCTATACTGAATAAACTTAATAGTAAGTGTAAAACTGCCAGGCCTCTGTTGGATTTTTGAAGTTTGCAGTGAACATTTGAATTCATATCATTGCATCACACACAAACACACATTATTACAGTGACGTGTTTATCCATGCAGCACATAGTCATGACAAATACACACATATCCTGCACAGGTGTGCTTTACTGTTACACACACACACACACACACACACACACACACACACACACACACACACACACACACACACACACACACACACACACACGCACAGTGCATACTCCTTGCTGCATCCACAACATTCTTTTCAAGAATAAGCTGACTACAAACAACGTGACAAGAGGAGACACAAGAGTACAGTCTAGATGGAGTGGAGGAATAAGGCGTGAGATTGTGAGTGACAAGCCATTTTTGTGCTGCTTCTCGAGATTTAATTCAAGATTGACTAACTTGTGAGTTGGAGTCATAAGGAAAATGCTGAACTTGCTACAGAAGCTACAATCTGGAAGAAGCATATGACACAATTGTGGTGCACACTCCCAAGTGTAAATGTGAGCATACAGTGAGACACAAGCATGACATGACCTGACTAAATATATACGTATACCATGTCTGTTTATGCATGTATTAACACACAATCACACATAGACACACACTAGCAAACACAACAAATATCGATTAAAGTCCTCATCTCCATTACATTGACAGGCGAGACTGAATATGCCAACAAGATCTATAATTGACCCCTCCAAGCTTATTAAAAAGGAAAAACTTAAATATCACATATTTGACATAGGACATAGGTGCTTCGCATTTCTCTTGATCATCTGTGAGATGTTTCTACACCTGTCTGTGTAAGATCTCACAGCTGACATTGCATATCAGAGCAAAAAACCAAGCCATAAGGTCGAAGGAACTGCCTCTGCCACAGAGACAACATTGTGTCAAGGCACAGATCTGGGAAAGGGTACAAAAAATGCCTGCAACATTAAAGGTGCCCAAATGCTGGTGCTCAGACTGTGAGAAACAATATGTTCTGGTCTGATGAAACAAAGATTGGACTGTTAAGGTCCGTCCACACTGAGAATAATAACGTCCTGTAAACAGCGGTGTCCAGCACGCGCTGCGTGCTCCAGCTGTGTCTGCAGCTAATTATTGATGAAATGTTAGAGCTGTCCGTTGTACGGAGAAATAAAAAGAAAAACCAGGGGAATTCAGAGGTGGGTGCTGATTCAAGGTGTTGATCAGAAGTATATTAGACACTAGTTGCTGTGATGTTTCAGTATTTACAGACCAAACTGACCCGCAGCAGATGTTGAAGCGCAGTGTGTAAAAGCGCACCACTGTGGCACTAACAAATGTTGTGAGCACAGATCCGCCCACAAAGACCTGCTAGTTTTGTTGTTTATTATAATAGAGGACAAAGTTCCAGCACCTTTGTAATTATAAGGACCTATCTAAAGAAATGAGAACCGTCCTCCCAAGTCTGAGCATCATAAATGTAGATCACCATATTTAAAACCAAGATAATACAAACAGGTTAAATTACATTTTGTGCAAAACTTGCTTTTGGCTTTTTGCTGCAACAAAAGGAACAACATTTTAATTATTTCTTTCATTTAACATGGTAAAAAGGGATCACAATAAGACAGCAGGAATGAAAAACAAGACATTTTACCTTTTTAGTATACTCTTGAGCTACTGCTAAGAGATCATTTCACCACAGATATAACAGTAGAAGCTGATCTCCCCTGCTGTTAAAGAGAATGCAGCAGATAACTATGGTACTGCAGCTTATTGGAAGTGTGTGAATTGCCATGGGGTCTCATTTTCCCACTGGCAGAAAGGTAGAGGGTAGAGTATTGCCATATTGACTGCCAGAATTGTGTTCAAAGGCTCTTCGAAAAAGCTTGCCACTGTACATGCAATTTCAGCTCAACTGCATAGACAGACAGCAGAAGTCTCATAAAATACTACTCAATGAGATGATTTAATCTCTTGGTGGATGCCGCATCAGCCGTCCATTGCTTAAGAAAGGAAATCACATACACGCCATATTAAAATCTTGTGTCCTCTCCTTTCAAACTATAGATATAATATTACAATGGAGAGTGCTCTCCCTACACAAACAGAATAGATATGTAGACCAGTCCTGTAACAAAAGCTCAGTCTGATTGGACTAATATTAATGTATCTGTCAATTCCCAGGCTTCACCCAGACTAGACTCAGGAAGAAAGAGATGGAGGAAAACAAAGACCGAAAAGCAATGGAGAGGCGAGAATGAAAGAGAGGGAAAGGAAAATAATAGAAGCTTTAAAATAGAGTTAACCCAAAAGGTGAGCAGATCAATAAACCAATCATAGAGATAATGAGAACTGGCTATCCCCTAGTGAGCATTAATTGGTTTATTATTTAATTTATTACTATCCATACACACTGTCCTTATAACAAAATTAATTCTCTTGCTACAACACAATCAGCGTTTTGTTGTGTTTTTTCTTTTAATATAAGACATTTAATATCTGCATAAAATTAACAAACAAGCCTGTTCCAGTTTGCAAGTTAGGGTTTAATAAAGCAAGGGCTTTACAAATGGGTATCAAAGTCAGTATTGGGTCGTATTGAGGCTGGAACATCTGTGTTCTCACTGACTGATCTCAAAACACATTCTTGCTTTGCTCACTTTGCTCTCATGTGTGCAAGAAAACTATCTTGTTTTGTTCCTATTGGTTCTTTCTGCTTTATCTATCTTTGGGCAGGAACAGGTGGACAGATGGACTGGGTAGCTCAGAAGGAAGAGGGATGAATGGGGAGTGAGATGAGAATATGGGGACAGGGTGCTACACTGGGTCAAATCTCTCCCCATCTCTCCCTCTTGCTCTCTTGAGCAGGTTGCACTGTTTAGGGGAGATGGAGGTGGGAATATGCTAGCCACGTCCTCTGCCCCTTCTGCCAGTGTGAATGAAGCTAAAAATAGCAACACAGCGACGTGAGAGGTTTTCCAGAGAGATACCCACCAATCACTGATACAACATTGCATATGTCAATCTATGTGTGTGCGAGTGTATTTGGAGGAACTGTCAAACCACAGTATGGTGTAAGACTCAAGTTAGAAACAGGGAGAAAGATATGATGTATTGATGAAAAGATAAGCCAAAGAGAGAGATGACGCACAGCACATGTCAAAAAAGGCAAGTGATATGATGAAATGTATTAAATGTAATTAAGCAAAATGGTAGAAGAAAAGAGTAATAGAAAAATACACACCCATAAATGTATGAGTATGTATAAATGAGTTTGTATAAAGGTACATACATGCAGATTCATATCAGATTTTAGAGAACCAGAACAGTTTGATATAGGAAGCTGGAATGCTACAAGACAAAAAGCACTATGATTGGAAATACAGTAAACATATACAGTAACTTTAGATAGGTTGTTTATAGGCATACATAGTAAGTATGGATGGGAAGACTAGTATCAACTAACACATCAAACAAATAGTGACTCAATATTCAAGCATGAAATACAGCTGATGAAAATGATGAGAAGTAAGGAGATGTTACAGTTCCCAAAACCACCATACCTGGAAACAATTTGTCAGCCAACAAGATCAGAAATGCAAGGTATAACCAGATTCCTTCTTGGAAAACTTAAAAGTTTAACAATGAAGACCAAGTCCCAGCTACTGATAAAATACAGTGAAATGTGTAAATGGCCGGAGACTGCTAAACAAAGGCTCAGAGTGCTAGCCAGCCACAGTAAGGAGACATAACCGAGAAGCAAAGGCCAAAAAGACACATGCTCTGATCTCATAAGAAGCAATACCAGCTGCAGTGCAGTAATGCAGCAACAGCAGACCCACCAAGAGCTGAAACTGAGCAGCACTGGAAAAGCAGATGGGAGAAACAATCATCACACCACTGATGCTCAGTGGGTAACACATCTGAAAGCAAACAGTACAATCTCCCAAAGCAGGAACCAGTCAACCATCACAGAAGGAAAAAATATAACACCTGCCACCATGGGCATATATTTGAGTATGGACAGTCTATGATGAGTTATTTTTAAATATCAATTTTAGTCTCAGATTTATAGATAAGTATTCCATCAATAAAATAAAACAAAAACAAGTCAGGTTTTAGGCAAATCAGCAAATGCATATTCGGTAAAGTCAACATTTTCAGAGTCAGTCTCTCTATGTGTGTATGTGTGTGCGCACATTTGCCTATGAAAGAGAAAAGAGTGATAGAGAGCAAGTACACATACACAATTATTTTGGCCATCTCACAAAAAGTGTCCCTACCAAAGTTAAAACCAAACATACGCCCCTGCCTGCCACATGAAGATGAGCACAACTGGAGCCTGACTTAATCTTCACTACAAAGCACTGGATGGATGGCTGGTAAACTAATGAGGCTGTTATAAAAAAGTTATATCTGCCTGAAGACACTGCCACCACTGCAAGTGAGGTTTTGACTTTTCTAATGTATGTATTTTATCAGTCCACGACATTTTCTTAGCTGTGTTCAATCTAATTTTCTAAATACATTCATTCTCATCAAAGTTTAAACGCTATGTTATAAAAGACCCAACCGTAATTCAATAGAAATGTCTTCTTTAAACATCTCATAACCATGTGATTAATGACCCATACTATTAACTCAAACATTCTACAGTAACAATCCTGCACATGTTTTTAGCATTCCTATAACATTGGGTTTCTTTTATGAAATGTGTTATAAAAATAAAGTTGTATTATTATTACTATTATGGCAGGTTTTGGAGAAAAAGACAGCTACAAGAAACTGAGGGTTCCACAAGCCATCCAAATATCATCGTAAGTATGACATGTATTCAGCTGTTAGTTTAGTGGACAGAACAAGATTCAAAGCCATCATACAAGCTGTGTCTGTCATTAGATATTGAGTTGGTAAAGAGAGGACTTTAGTGTCATCCTAGATTACATAAAAAAACTAACCTAATATCTATGTCTGGTTTAGTTTTAGCTTAAAAATCACTTCTAAAACCAGCTCTGTCTCCAAATCAATGATGGTCTGTTTGTGTGTTGGAAGGAGAGAGCCTGCAAAACGTAAAGCTATAGCAATTGGCTCAGTGTTATTGTTGCAGCTTTGCTGCTCCTGAGGTATTTTTTGATGAGGATAAGGATTAAATTAAGTTTTAATTAAGTTTCTCCTTGCAAGCTTTCTCACACTCTCACTCTATGAAAGGCTTATTGGCTAGATGGTTATATAATAATCGTTTGAACATCAATAACATTAAAAACATATTTTCTATCACTCTTGGAAAGTTGTCATAATGCACATAGAATTTCATCCAAGCTACATCACACACAGACTGTATGCCAGCTAGAGAGAAAGGCTTAGTAATCATCAAGGGCAGTGTCCTGAATGAAATATGAAGCATCCACGAATATGTCAAGAAAATGGCTCCTGAAAATAAACAGCTAAGAAAAAAAAATCTCAAATCAGCAACACACAGGGAGAATGTTTGCAGATAGGGTAGCAGGGGTGCCTTGGAAATCCAATTCCCTACATGGGAACATGGGCAGACAGACGAGGTGGCAAATCCTACCAAGCAGACACTTAGCACCAGGTCAACACAAGCAAAGTTTAATCACAATAAGCAAACCCATGGTTGTTGACAGTGAAAACATGCCACTGACAGAGTTCAGTACATAGAAGTAGCAGGGACAACATTTACTGTATGCAACCAAGTATGTGAGACATTTGCATAGTAAGGGCTAGGCCCTACAAGCTTTTTATTTTGGTTTCTCCCAATGAAAAACACAAAAAAGGTAGCTGAGGAGGATAGATCCTGTTAGACATTCACCAGAAAAAACAAACAAATGGTCTCCAAACAATACACATACTGCACAGAACCCTGAAGCTCTGAGGTCTCTAGACATGCAGAGGACACATATTGGCCCAGGTGGGTATTTTTTCATTTTGTAAGGGCTTTTTCATTTTGTAGCATAACCTACATCACACTCTTATTCTTACTCTTATATGGATGAAAGCAGGTAGACAGTAGTGGGGCAGACTATTTATGTCAGTGTTTCCTCTCCTCTGTTGAGAAATGAATGGCACCCATTAGCAGTATTGGTAACTGTCTCTTTTTACTCCAATCATAGAAATAGAACTTTGGTGGAGATGGATATGATGAATGACAAATCATATGCATAATCCAAAATGTGAAAAAAGCACAATCTTTGCAAATAATCTACCCAAGTCGTACTAAACAAATGGTGGTATCGACTGCTGATGCAACTGTCCACCAACTGCCAAGACAAAGCACTTACTTAGTTTAAGTTGGACAGAAGAGAGGGCAACATTTTTATGTAATAATGGTCTTGGCTTATCACAAAGTTGCATGCCATTCCCATTATGAGATCCCAAAATGAATTTCAGATGCGCTCAATCACAGGACTACTTCAGTCAGGGTCAAAACTTTCCAAAGAAGTCCAACACCACTGTTTATTTGACTTCATCACCACCAAAAGCTAATAAATGCATTTAACATAGAGATGTGATGTTCGATACCTTCTTCAAATTGTAATCTGAAATCTCTAATAAGAAAACACCTTACTCATCAGACCAAAGATATACAAAAAAACACCAAAAAAACACCAACAACCATACAATATCAATACTTGAGACTAATTAGCTGTAAAAACACTTTTTGACGTAAGAAGCAATGCATTGAAAAGGGAGGCGTGAGGATAAAGGCATTTTAGACTTTGGCTTTACCCTACATGAGGCCTTGCTTCTCCCCTCTCCCATGCTGGAAAAAAAGTGGTGCCTGGTGGGATCTTTGCATGGGGCTTCATTCTCCTGATCCAGGCTTGAAACACAGCAGGAGAAGTGTAATCCTACTTCAGGCAGACTATTCTAGTGTAATCTCCTGCTCCCTCAGAGTACACACAAGTCACTTCTGACTGTTCCATAAAAGAGTCAAACTGTCAGAAACTGGCCGTCTGTCATCTGCTACTTTGTTTATCTGTCAGACTTTTAGGCTGTCTTCCTGTTTGTCTTTCCGACTTTCACTACACTACTGTATGTAACGCTGTATCTGGTTTTGCCTCTTTGTCCATGTACTCTGAAAGTTAAACTAGTGATCTAATGAGTGTCTTTACAGTGCATGAGCACATTAAGGAAAGTCCCTTTGCAATGGGATTAGGAGTTATGTGCATGTGTGCATGTTTGTGTGTGTTAGTGTGCATGCAAGTAGGGTTGGGTGATATACTGAATTCATTTGATTGACATTTTTATTTTTGTACAATGTGTAGAATTGCTAAATGCTGGAAATCAAGTTGCTGAAACATGCACAGAAAGATTACTTGTCATAAAGTACTATAGATGGTATAGGTAATAGCTGTATTGAGTCACAACAGTCCTGTAAACAGTGAGGTGAATGGTTCCAATATGTGTGCACCTGCTGCAGCAGGACTGGCATAACTCCAGGGTTTTGGCTATCCTGTAGTGAATTTAATGGTCACAAATGACTCTCCTCACAGGGTTTGTGTTTTTCATGCCTGGTTACGTGAGCTAACACACTTGGAGTCGACTGAACAGTGTGCGGTTACATTGTTCAGTTTGGCTGAATCCAAATATACTCTCTGGACTTGCAGACTGAGGCCTCACAGACTTTTGTCATATGTACATACCATGACATCATCATCACATGAAGTCTGTCTGTCTGGCTGTGAAGGCACAAAAGGCAATATACAGTATATGGGACTTAAGACCTTGAGTGTTTCCATGGAGATTAATTGAAATAACAGATGCTGTAACTTATTTCAAGTGTTTTTCTGAGTGGTTCTCAATGATTTTGATATTGATAAGTAATGCATTATATGTGCAGGGTCTGCTGCATTACACAGTAGCTTCAAAAATCTCATCAGAATGCTCAGTAAAATATTCCAGTTAAACTGCTAAATACTACAAATAATATATTCATATTAAATCTTAAACTGATCCTCATGTTGTAGATGGACAAAAAGCAACCTATATCTACTTAAACAGATTATAATAACAAATTCAAATGACTAAGCCTTTAGGATGAATGAATAATATTCATAATATCAAACAAAAATGAAGAAGGGCATTTTCATCAAAAGTAAATATGCTAATTACTTACAGCCTGTGGCCCCATTTTGGACACAGAACGCCAACAAAGGCTCTCCAGGCATCCCAGTCTTGGGCCAATTTCTCCAGCTGTCCCCATGTGTTGCCAGTTCTCTTTACATCTGCCTCCAGGTCACAGCGCCAGGTGTTTCTTGGTCTGCCTCTTTTCCTTTCCCCTTGTGGATTTCAAAAGAGGGCATGTTTTATGGTGCTGGATGTAGTCTTGTGAAAAGTGTAACCAATCCATGTCCATCCTTTTCAGAGGATTTGTTCCTCTGCAATCTGTTACTTGTTCACTGCCACAGTTCCTGGTTGCTGATAATATCTGGCAAACAAATTTGTAGGATTCATCTGAGGCAGGTGTTAGTATCTGGTATCTGGATTCTTTTCATGGTGGCAACATTTGTTCTTCAGGTCTCTGCTCCACACAGCAAAACAAGCTTCACAATGATATTAAAGATCTTGATCTTGGTGTTTATGGTCACATCTGAGGATCCCCATACATTGTTTTGCTGATGGAAAGCTATCCTTGCCTTACCAATCCAGGCTTTTACATCGGCACCAGTTTGTCAACAGTTCTGCCAAGGTTGAGGCTCTCCACTTCTTCTAGTGCTCACCTTCCAGCATGATGGGGGTAATATTGGATGTGTTAACCTTGAGGACCTTGCTCTTCCCATATATTGAGGTCAAGGCATGCTGAGTTCCCCACAGCCAAGTTGGTCTTCTCCTACATCTGTTGCTGGGTGACGGAAAGAAGGGCTTGGTTATTGGCAAAGTCAAGATCATCCAACTGTGTCCAGAGTGTCTACTGGATGCTGTTCCTCTTCTGAGCTATAGATGTCTTCATGACCCAGTCTATGACTGATAGACTGTCAGATCAGGAGTTCAGCTTAATGCATGTTTAATACGAGCTCGGTTCACGTCCACTTGCATCAAGACACTGACACGGATTGTCTACAGAATACCACTACTTATACCTTCGACACAGTTGCTCAAATATAGTACAATGCCCATCTTGGGTAGAATAGGATATTCTTGGTAAGGTCGTAAAAGTTATTCTGGTCATTCTTTGACATGTTTGTCAGACAGCCTCCAGACGTGATGGAGCCGCTGGAATGTAGTCAGCAGAAAATTCATACTAACAATGACCAACAAGAAACAACAAATGTGACAACAAGCATCCTTGTTTCACTCCTGTCCACACTTGGTAGGCTTTGGTGAGTTGCTGGCTATGAACCACCCTGCAGTTCATCCTTTCATAAGAGTTCCTGATAATCTTCTCCAGCACTCCATAGTGTCTCAGAAACTCCCTGTAGTTAGAACAGGAACTAAGGTAATCTTTCTTCGGGTGTTTGATAAGGTAGCCCTCCTTCCACTCTGATGGAACGGCAATTGATAGGCAGATCACTGTCAGCCTGTGAGATATCCACTGAGTTCTGTGGGACTAGTCTGTTCAAAAGTTCCTCAAAATGCTCTACACATCTGGATTGCTGTTCATATACTATGTGAACAGAAATATGGTATATGTTATAATCAATTTTCCTTCAAATTTTTAGATAAAAAAGAATAGTAATTATTATTATTTTCTTTTACATAGTCACATCCATATAGCTGCAGAGTCTGCACCCCAAGCCCACACACTGTAAATCCAGAGAAAGTCATCTTGAGGCCCATTTTGGACTTGATACATTGAGGATTTGGAGAGCCTTCAGCACTTTCAGACTTCTTGGGAACATGCCCACTAAGTCTGCAAGTCTGCAAATGTATTGAAGTCTGAGCATTTGGATTCGTCCTAAGCCCCTACCTGCCGGATAGCTGAGACTAGTTGGCTAGCTGTCTGCAGATATAAGGCAAACATTTTGTCAAGAAACACAAACAGCTGTAGCAGATGAATTAGTGAATGGACCTTTCTGTCTGTGCTGGAACTGATCATTAAACTAGATGCCCATGCTCTACTTAGTTGAAACATCTGTCAATCTCTGATAATCTTTTATGCATAACGATGCATGAGTCTTCCAGGTGGTGGCAGGTCTTTTATTATTCTTGCTTAACTGTCTTGCACATGATATCCTAAAAATATGTTTCAATCTTGCGGGAAAAAAATATCAATTTAAATAACGAATCAACTCTAAGTCTATATGATACATACTTGAATGTGTGTGTGTGTGTGTGTGTGTGTGTGTGTGTGTGTGTGTGTGTGTGTGTGTGTGTGTGTGTGTGTGTCTGTGCGTGTGCAAGTGTTTGATCTCAACAGAAAACGTTTTTGTTCACAGATGGCGATTCTGCAGCACCTTTGGGGAATTCTCTGCTTTCTTTTCAACTGCTCTCCTTTTATTTCCTGTCTTTATTTCTGGCATACAGTGCCAGAGCCTGCTAAAATACAATGGGTTATTTCAGCCAAGTAGCCAACAACAATGAGGTAATCAACAATAACAAACACAAAAACAGCCTCTCGGCTTTGCCATCAGTGTCTGGAGAAAGAATTAAAAGGACCCTCAAACTAAGCCACCTATAGAAAGCCGATGGAGCACCTGAGCACGAGAATGCAGTGATAGGCTGTAAAGGTTTAATCAGCATTTTGCTATACCATTACAGGTGTCTCCAGTGGAGATGTGGGAGCACAGCAGAGGTGAGTGGGGAACTGATGACACAGAGGCACATCAATAAAAAAGCTTAATGCTTTGTTCTTACATAGAAATTGTCACATGGTATCTCTCTGACATCCTTTATGTGTGCTACTGAGAGGAGACAGGGAGAGATGGACAGAGAGAGAATACACAGGGTTGGATACATGTTGAATTGATCCCACTTCATTTCATTCTACAGCCAATGAGGGGTAAAATGTTTCTTCATCTCTGCGTTTATGTGCAGTGCCAGGAAATCATCATCTATTCAAGATCATTTTAACACATCTTAATGTGAATAGTGTCATTAAAGTACTTCGTTAGAAAGATAAAGCTAAAATAAACACTGCCAAAATAATTAATAAAGAATCGTCGTTGTGCACTACAGGATAACAGTCGCTGAATCCATATGAATTACAATGAATTAGTGGAGCCGAAATGTTCATTAATATGAATTAATAATGAAATAAACTTATTTAGGGACTGGACATTTGCACCATTCCACCTTCTGCAGTAAAACAGATGCAGAAACAGAAACGATTCAGTATGCATTTCATGAAGAGAGAGACGTTGCATGCACACTGTATACTGAGAATTGGAAATAAAGGGAAGAATTGATCAATGTTACAGGCTAATGGATCTGCATTTTGTCAGTAGCTGCAATACTACACAGAAACAGTCTACATCTTCAGGGAAACTGCAGGGTAACGATTTTATTAAGAGGAATGTAGCATTAGATCTCTTAGTCTTTCTGGGCACAGAGAAAAAACAGGGAGGAGACAAGGGTTGAGGTAAAGTTTCACAGTTCAGGTATAACTATCTTGTATCTCTGCTTTATGTCCTCTTGAGGATTTACAATGCCTCTCATAGCCTTCTTTCTTTCCTGATGCCTTTTCTCTTTGGCTCCCCCTCTCCCCGCCCTCTACCACTCTCACCCTAAGTGGCCAGTTGTCAAAGTCAGCTGAGGTCCAGTTAATGAAGAGGTAGATTTATCAGCGAGACATCAATGGAGAAGGCGGGGGGAGTGGAACCCCAAGACGCCAGCAAGCAAATACAGCCACTAAGTGTGCATACCAAAAAAAAAGAAAGAGAGGGAAAAGAGAACAAAGGGGGAATGGGATGAAGGAAGGCTTGTAAAGAAAGTAAAAGAGATTATGTTTAAAAAGAAACAAAAAGCAGACAGAAGACAGGTAGAGAGGGCTCAGTCAGAGAGGAAGGGGGAGAGGCAGCTTCCCTCTCTTTTATCCTCTCTCCAGCAGTGGCTACAGAATGAGCTCTTACCGTCTGTTGTAGGTCTGGGATTCCAATGCGGATGACCACAGTGTTGCCTGTCGGTTCCTCCATGGGTGCTCTTGCACTGTGGCTCCGCTCTGCACCGGGGCGGAAAGCCAGAACACTGACAGGAACGGGAACACTGCTGTCCTCTTCCCGGGAGCTGCCGCTGTCAGTGCTGGCCCCCTGGCTGCCGTTTGCTGCGTGTGTGTAAGGGTGTGTGAGTTTGTGTGAGTGTGTGTGTGTGTGCTGCTGCTGCTGCTGGTCCTGCCGTGGAGGGCTGGGTGGCTCATGTTTGCCGGCTGCTGGACGCAGAGGCATGCTCCGTGTTAGGGGCTCGGTCTATGTCTCTCTCTCTCTCTCCACACACACACACACACACACACCGATGGCTCTCACTCACACTAAACGCACACACCTCTTGCAGCGCGCATCACTTCCCTGGGAGAAAAAAAGAGGCAGGGAGAGAGAAACAGGGAAGGAGGGTGGCAGACAGGGAATGGGCAAAGAGGAGGGGTAATAGGAGAGATGGAGGGTAAAAAAACAAAGAGAGGATAAGTACCAAGGGAACTTTAAACTAAAGCTGAGAAAAGATGCACACATGAAGCAACACTGAATGAATTACATTCATAGAATAGTGTAAAATTACTTAACTCCATTCTGTGATTTGCACAAATGATAATCCAAATGCAATTGGCATGAAATGAGGCACATTCAGTCTCTAAATAGCATAAAATAGATAAAACAAAAACAGAATACAAGAAGCAGAATGGCGGAGAAAGGGTTAATCAACATTGAATAAACTGAAGTGTGTTTGAACAATGTTAGCGGGCTGCTCAGTGACTTCATAAAGTATAAGTTATCATGCAAAATGAATGTAAAGCCCCTTCACCAGTATAAGCACAGATGGTGATAATGGGACACTGTAACTGTCACAGAAATAAAAATACTGTTACTGGCTATAGTGCACTAATACGGTGGTGACATCAGGACAGCCCGGGATGGGGGAGGGATTGTTTGGTCAGATCAATGTTGGGCAGGATTTGGCCTTCACTTTATCTATCTGTGGGGGTATCACTGATCAAATGGCTCCATGGCAAACACAGTGACACATAGACTGAACAAACTAACATAAATGTAGATGAGGTTTTCACGGGAGCTTTTCTTCAATGAAAGTTATTCTCGTAGGGGGTACTGTTTTTATTTTCTGTTTCATCATGCAGGCCCTGTGACGCCCTGAGAATGGGACTGTGAGTAGGAACCAAACAAATAATATCAATCTGAACTTGATGATGTGTTGTAAAACAGACATCCCGAAGTGATAACATGATGTTTTCTGCCATAAAGATGAGTTGTTTTGTGTTGATCAACTAATATGTTTAAGGTTTTGACCTATTCAGAAAATGCTGTCGTATTCAATTGAACTCTAAACTAAAGACAGCAGTGGAAATGCATATCAGAGGAGATCAGTACTGTCCATGACCCCTGTGTGGTGTGTATGACAAATACTTCAGGGCTTTCATGTTGCCGGTTAAACAGCCAGTTGAACAAGTGAGCTTCTCATGAAAGGAAAATGTGCCATGAAACATTTGTGGCAGGTCTGTAAATTATTAATTGTGATCTTAAGTCAGTGCTATGCTCCATTGTGTTCTCAGTGCCATCACTGTTCAAGCTGACCTGATAGCCCCCAAAACAGCGTTTTCTTATTGGGTGGAATTTAAAGTAAGTACTTCAGGTAGAATGCCAGTAATGAAAGCTCTCCAGCTGATGTTACAAAATAATAATAATAATAATAATAATAATAATAATAATAATAATAATAATAATGTGGGCCGTTGAGTAACTTGGCACAATTATGCAGATATACACTCACAGAGCAATTTATTAGGAACAACTATGAAATCTAATGACATCCAATACAGCAGCTCTGCCATAAATTCTGCTTTAACAAAGCTTATACATGTTTGTTGTTTACTGACATTGTCAGAAGGTGATAATGCTACATTATGTTCATTATTGAGGTTGTAGTAGGTGGCGATTGGGTACTGGAGTGCACTACCTTGAAAAGCGTTACTAATATTTTGTCTACCCCATTAACATACAAGAGGGAAGTAATATTACTTTACATATAATTTAATCATACTTTGTTTTACTGTTGTGACATCCTTTGTTGGGCATATAGCTGGACTGATTACCATGAAATAAAATATCTAAACCCACAGCAGTTGTGTGCTACAATATAGTTGATACCTGCTCACCAAAAGCCCGCTAACTGACTGACCGACTGTTTAGCAACAAAAAGGATTTCACTTCGACAGGGGTGACAGCTTAAACAATGGTAATAGGAAGTTATACATTTACTCGACAAGTGATAATCCCACTAACATTACAGTCCACATCATCTTCAGTCTGACTGGCTGTAGCATGTAACTTAGGTCTGTTGATAATAAGCTCAGTTACAAACTGGCAAGCTAACATTTTCCTTTCATGTGACCATGATTCCCAGTGTAGCTGATGAACCAATAAAAGTAATCTGAACGTGTCTAACAACATGTACATTTACAATAATTGATAGCATAATGACAAAAATAAACTGTGTTATCCTACTATGTAACTTAGCGTTACCTATGGTTCTGCTACTAATTCCAACATAAGTTTACTTTATAGCAGTGACCCTCCTGTTGAAGTAAATCCCAGCTGCGTAAACAGTAAAAAGAGACAAATAAAATTCCCACACCAAAGCTGCAGATGTACAATTATTATCATATTTGTATGATGCTGTATGTAAGCTAACATACAAGCATGATCTCCACTAAATCAGAAATATGTTTTATCGCATGCTGGCACTAGTGTAACATTGTGTATGTTTTTTAAAAAAGATTAATATATGCTAAAACATTGTTTCAGTGTTTAAAATTGGATTATAATGTTTTTTAATTATTTTTGTTGATGTTCCTTACCCCTCTGTCTTGGCTCCCTAGTGGCAATAAGAACCTGGAATACCTGTTCATAGATCCAGCTCTGTTAGCAGATCTACAAACGCAGGTGTAATACATTGTTTTTATTGCTTAGAAATCTTACTTTTAATGAGAAAAAAAAAACTTAATCTAGACTTAAAAGTTGCATACACATTTCATATTAATGAAATCTATTCCAATCTTTTAATCCAATAATCAGACATCCATATGGCCAGGAGAAAACACGAAAGCTGCTGATGTCAAGATCTGGAAATAACCACTGGCAGAAACTCTACCCCCTCCTTTCCTCTCTGTCCTATAAAGTTCCAGTGTGTTTCACTGGATTTCCTGTGATGATAGTTTTGGCCAAAAAAATCACCTCATTATATGAGAAAAGCCTCAGATTCCTGCATAGAGCTTCTCAGAGGAAATTGTTTAAAAACAAATCCTGCTGCTATTCTACATGCTCACCGACCTTGTGGAAAGACTTAAGTGACAGTAGAGTCTCAGAGCAGACACCAGTGTGCTAATTTGCAGGCACGTGTTTTAGCTTTTAGCTGAGGTAAACACATATTATTCAGAAAGCTACATTATACCACTCACAAAATAAGTCCCCTTTGCATGATTAAAACAAAATATAATGTGGATATAAAGTCTTACTGAAAATGGTGGGCTGTGAGTGATATTCACCCAGCAGAAGGTGAAATAGGTGTCCAGTATCTCTCTGCACTACAGAGACTCGCATGTGAGTGCTCCACCACCGCTGGACACTCTACAGTATGTAATCCCATTAGTGTTGGAGAAAGAGCATGGCAGGTAGTCCTAATACATTTAATGATTTAGCTGATCACTCTACATGTATGCAGCTTCAGTCTGCGAGGTCTTTAGGGCAAGGAAAATGGATAACTGTTACCCAGAGTTTGTTGTGTAGTCCAATATTCACATTTTATAGAGCAATTATCTGCCCTTACAGTTCCGGTCCAGTGGGACTCCAATGGGTCATGTACAATAAAACTGACACAATGTATTCCAGACATTACAACACATTTTTATACTAGTTTCAATTAAGATTTAAATATATTTTTTGTTTTTAAGTTTTGTACAAGCTTTAAGGTTGCAAATTCACCTTTGCAGAGGATTTAGCACCCAGAATGCAGCACTTAAATTATACAAAGTGACTCATATTTAGAATTACCTGAGTAAATGAATTGCATGATAAATAACAACAGATCACATAATTTAGAAGCAATAAATTCTGAGAATGTGGCAGAGGGACCTAAGATGGCTTGCCAATAAGCAATCGTGATTCCCCTAGATAGCTGGGGCAGGACCAGGGAGGGATTTCATCCTACTTGCATCATACAAGGATAAACTGTGTGGGCAACAGCGCTTGAAGAGATCTACATACAAAGAACAAGTTATCTGTTTGGACAAATGGCAAGAGAAAAAGATAAGGAGACACAAATAATAAGGGTTATTATGTAGTGCTCTTTTTACTAAACCTGATCAAACATTTTTTACCTTAATATTTCAAGCAGTCCTCTATATTAAATGACCAGTTACATCATTTGATCATGCACTCCAGAAAGACACATAGGAGAGTTTTCTAATATGGTGTCTCTATCTGCAGTAATCAGTAGGACAACATCATGTATCTGTGCTTTCCAAAACCATTACAAATCAGTGTTAAGAAACATGATGCTTTATGACGTGACAATGCTGTCTGGTTAGGGTTAGGCAAGTCCTGGTTTGACTTAAGATAATAATTTAGTTGGGGTTAGAGAAATATTTGCTGTGGGTTGAAGTTACTACTTCCTTAAGTTAGGCACCGTTTGTCATCATGGCTAGGTTATGGTGCAATTTTGGTTACAGTTTTTGAGGTTGGAAATATGATTACACAAGTGTCATATTTCCAACCTGTACAATTGTACAGGTTGGAAATATGACACTTGTGATTAGGAAAAGGAAATGAACTGTGGTCTCCTGTGGCAACGTGTACTGTTGGTTCACAGTCTCTAATAAGCCCACCTCCTCCGTATGAGGAAAATTGTCAACTTTTATATAAGTCACCTGAACTGCATCACTGTTCCAAGTCATAATCTACAGCTACTAGATGGCATCAGTCACTCAAGTTGACAGACAATACGACCTAGTGTGTCGTTTTTCTTAGGAGGACTGTCTTTAATATCCTGGTACAACATAGAAAGTTTCTACAATCTGTTCTGTCACATTGAAAATATATCAGACTGTCTAGACACACAATGTATGATGTCCAAAAGATTATCTAAAGCTAAAACAATTAGTAAAATAAACAGATTAGTTAACACATAGAAAACCTACAGTATCTGCAACAATCGCCAGCGATTAATTGATTAAGTCACGAATAAAACAAAAATACCAAACATATACTGATTCCAGCTTCTTTCACACAAGGATAAACACTTTTCTATTTTCTATCACTATTTTGTATGGGTTTAGATTGTTGGTCATACAAAAAAAAGCAATTTTAAATCATTACTTTCAAGCAGTGGGAGATTGTTATGGTTATTTTCCAAATGTTCTGACATTTTATGAAAATAAATATATTATTCATCTGTGAATAAAAAGATAATCTATATCTTTTCCACTAATGTAAATAATCATTACTTGCAATCTTACAATGTTATGCTTAGGACAGTCTTCTATATGAATAAAGGTTAAAGACCCACATTTATAAACATATATATGTATTTAATTTCATCCCTAAAATTGTATTATATTAGGATAAACCCCATGAGATCTTGTTTTCAAGTGCGTCCCAAACAAACACTCATAAAACTAATGGCAAACAAAACATCAACAAAAAAAAGAACAAACTAAGTAACAAAAAATAATAGTTAAAACCTTAGACTAGAATGATCAATAAAATATAAAGGGACAATGATTGCATTACTGAAAACACAGGCAATTTGTTTTAATATGAGAAAAAAATCTTTAAAAAAAAAGAAAGTCAAACAATACTTACATGTAACTTATTTCAATCAGAATGAGCTTGAAACATAAAAGCTTCTTTTACCAACTTCCTTAGATACAAAGACGACCATAAAGAGGATCCTTATTCTATACTACACTAAAATAGCGGCATAAATTGAATAAGAGCGCAGGTAATTACTTGGCAATAGTTGGGCTGCTTGATTAAATAGTTCCACTATTAATCAGGTCTAAAAACTTGTAAAAGTATACCTTGGAGTGAATAATAATTCAGTATTATGATTCATCATCTTTTCTTACAATTGTACAGTGAGTACAGTGACAAAATCCAGCTGCACCACTCACAATAATGTGATGATATGTTATAGCTGTTAAGAGACGTGGCAGGCAACAGAGCTACCTTAAAATGAGGCTACTAGTGTAACTACAGGTTAATACTGCAGTCTAGGTTCTCTGTCTCACCCCCATTGCTTGGGAACATTAAGAGAGTGGACTAGAATTATAAGGAGGCTAGCTCCCATGCCTTAGCTAACAACTAGTGCCTCCTCTCTCCTAAGCTCAGATCTTTTTCACCCCATCTCTTGTGCTACAGCCCAGAGAAAACAAAGTGAATAATTCATGACCATACAAAGCAGCGTGCGCATGGATCCTGTTCAATGTTTGCCTGAATCTGAAACATCCGCTAGGCTTTAAAAACCTTTGCCATAGAGCTCTACATGAGGACATTCACAAACACAGCTGAAGTGCGCTGCAGGCCATCAGCAAGCCCTACCTGCTTCTCTCTATGACAACCCATACATACACACACACAACAGGACACACAAGGGAAAAGGAAGCAGAGGCAGCGGAGGGGACGAAGATAAAGGTAAGCAGTCGGCTGAGGTAGCTTGAAGCAGGAAGGGTCGGAGAGGATGTGGCTGAGACAGTCAGTGGGCCAAGAAAAAAGTTGGGAGGGAGCGTGGAAGAAAAAGAGAGGCTGGCAGAGTGACGACAAGAAAAAAGGAAGGTGGGAGAGCCAGCGAGAGGGTGGAAGAAAGGGAGGGAGAGCCTTACATACAGTCAGCTCTGACAAACCAGCCACATAGCCTGTGGCCTGGAGTAAATGTGATAACTGTTCACAGACCCCATCAGAGTCTTCTTCACGCTCCTCTACACCTGGTAAAGCAAATGTCATGGCTACTCACAAACTGAAGTCACCCGGGGCCACATTTATTCATAAACACACACACACACACGCACACACACACGCGCACACACACGCACACACACACACACACACACACACACACACACACACACACACACACACACACACACACACACACACAACACATTCCTTATCTCTGTGTCCCTAAAAACATCCTATTATCTTGCTACCTTCCTGTCCCTCATAGTGAATTTGGTCATTCATTGGTGAGGCTAAGTAGCATCAAACAAAAAGAGAGACTGTGGATTTAGCTCTCTGCTGGTGTTCTTCACTATCTGTGTGTTAAGAGGGATTTTTCAGGCTGGCAGATATCATAGACTGATTTGTCTTTCAGTAAATTTGACCTCAGAACAGAGCAGACCACAAAGATAAAATATGATTCATATCAATTTTTAAGATATCAAGTCCATACAAGATTTAAGTTGGCATGAGAAGTGTGACACTGGGTTAGAATTGGATATTGAGATCCATTGAATTAAACTATAATAATTTCTATTGACTTTAAACTTTTCAGTTAAGAGTCTCCTCTCTTTCTCTCTAGTTGGACATGAATGAGCACTGCATTTCCTGCACAGTGAAGCAAACTTTAGTGTCAGGCTTGGAGGAGAGCTCTCCTCAATAATTACTGAGCGGGACAGATGTAGGGCTGTATACCTGGTGGATGGCTCGTTGGGAAATGGGAGGGTGTAGTTGAGGCATCAGAAGTCAAGTTGTCAAGATAGTAGAGTGTGCTCTCTTAGCTTTTATATAATGGCAGGTGTGATTTAACTAGATGGGTTCAATGCCTTTGGTATTACCTATGTGTGTTTGCAACTACTAAAACTCTTCTGATGAACATTAAGAAGACGATTGGTGAATCTGCTTCGGCCTCTCTACCGTCCCTCTATACCAGCAGACTGGTTGATGTTGATTGACAAGGAAAGGGAAAAGGCAACTTCATGCTTAACAGGAGTGGAATCTGCTGCAGAAGACAAAGATGTGCCCTGCATGCCAGTTCGTATGAAAAGAATCTCTGCTCTTTAATCCAGTGTGAAAATGTTCTGACACCCTAGAGCAGCAACTTATCTTCCATGTCCTTTAACACAGGCTTGGAAATCCACCAAAGGTTTGTTACCCTGACAGGATTGGCCTTTCTAAGGCTGCTGCAGAGGATAATAAGACAGGTCCCCCTCTATTTCAAGCTTCAGGATATTTGGAGAAGCCATGTATGTAGCATTTGTTGAGTTCAAGAACCTCATGGCATCATTACTTAATGTTTTTTTTTTTTTTTTTTTTTTGGCATTTAAGCCTTTTTTGGATAGTGGGTAGTGAAGACGCACACAGAGAGAGATGGGTATGTTTAGCAGATGTTTATGGTAATAATTTAATGTTTTTTCTCCCAAACAGGACAACATCTCATTTATGAATGTTTGAGGGCTGTACAACAATATACAGTTTATCCAATGGGAGAACATGGTCTCACTGTATGTAAATGTATATTGTTCTGTGAAAGCTTATAGAACTGTAAATATTGCTGTTTGAATGTGTGTGCGCACAGTGAGATGCTTCATTACAGTAGCCAATTCATAGTCAAAGTGTCACCAGACACACACACACACACACACACACACACACACACACACACACACACACACACACACACACACACACACACACAATCTCCCTCTCTCTGACGTACACACACATACACAGCCAGTTCGCATGGATTAGCGCCTCATTGTAAACAAAACAGTGCCTGACCCATCCATAGCCTCGGGGCCACATGCAGAGGCCCCATATGGAAAATTAGCCATGCGCTCAAAGATTGTGGAATCAATACTCTACAGTAGCTGCACCACATCCCTAAGCCACTGTCTCTATCCATTTCGCATGGGCTGACACAGCAAGCAGATGTGCCCCTTCTTTCTTCCTCTCTCTCTCACACACACACACAGCTCACATACATAAATACTATAGTAATATTCCTAGGCGCACAGCAGGGTAATCATAATGTTATGGCATTTATGAGTTATAATATCAATATGTGTTTTGATTTGGCTAGGCAGGGGAGAAATCCTGCTTGGCAAGCACCTACAGTATGGCTTTTCAATCTGTCACCTCTGCAGACAGAACTGGAAATGTGACAAACTGACAGAGAGAAACATTTTAATGCAATGGAAAACCTATTGTATCTATGTTTTTTGCCTATACTGCAAAGAGTACATTTGAGGACACACCTATTTCTACGCTCTGTCAGAAGAGACTTCACACTGAGTCTGGGCAATGTATCAATGGAGCTGATGTGACATTTTATAAATACAGCCCCATAAATATGCAGAATCAAACAATGACATGCAAAGAAACTAAGCAGAAAAAAAAACAACAGTGAGGTTCTGAGGTGAGACGGTTTAAACAATGCACTGGACATCCTCAATGAGTTGACAAAAAGCAATCATAAAAGGGATATCAGGTATATTTGCAGTGATCAAGAAGAAAACAGAAAGAACACTGTCTAAGGGATAGAAATCACTGAATAGCCAAGCCCATAACCACACAGCTTCCACACTGATTTTTATCTTCCTGTTCCTCTTGTTTTCAAACAATTCTTGCTTTCATTAACTTTCTTTCTGTACATGAATTCTCTTTCTGTGACCACAGAAAGTGGATGTGCAGTATGTGTTGATCTCTGTGTTTCCAGTGTTGCTGCTGGAATGGCTCTTTGATGCAGCTTGCCTATTAATAATCAATGGGTTTCCCCAGTGAGAATTTCATAAAGCCTGCCAGCCAATTAAGACCTGTTTCATACCATACCGTGTTCTCCCCAGTTTGCCACCACTCTTAAAAGGCAAACTGGGGATGCTGGAGAGGTCGACAATGTCACTGTGCTGCACTCAACTTAATGCTATCAGATATACTGTATCCTACACTGGGAAATCAGGGATTGTGCTTTTCAGTGCAAAATACTGTCATGTTGTTTTTTTTCCCCCATTTGGACTTGCACAAAAGATTGCAAAAATGTTCTGTGGTCAATTCTGAATCATTAAGTCAAATATAAAGTTGATTGGCTGTAATGAGAGAAGTGTGTATGTACTGTATATACTCAGGGCTTACACATGCATAGTTCTGCAACCCAGCAGTAAACTAATTGGGTGAATATATAAACATTTATTGACTGGTATTCAGTCAATATTTAGAGTAAACACTAACTTACATAAACTACTGGAATTGGACAAACCAGAGCTTTTGAACAGTTTACAGCTGTCCCTTCAATCTATTACAAGGCAGTAGTAGTATTAGTAAAACTAATATTCAGTGAAAATACTGTAGTTTAGAGATATAAAGTGCAGAGATATCAAATGTTGAGAGAAAGTGATAAAAAAGTATTTGTAGGGCTGCGGAATCGCCAATATTTAGACATCATTACCTTATGCAATCAAACATCTCAAATGGCCAATGACATTAAGACGTTTGCTCCCTTGTTAGAAACTGTCACACAGCAGGCTCCTGCTAGGCGAACTGCCAACAAACCTCCTCTGCCGTGAGTCATAATGTAGTACCTCCACACACACACACACACACACACACACACACACACACACACACACACACACACACACACACACACACACACAGCAAGCTATGTTGTAGTAGGTGCCTCCCATAGCTACCAAAAACAAAACACCTGCTAAGACATCATTAATAAAAGTGTGGCCAAAAGTGCAATCCAAGAAATATTAATTAATTTCAACACAATTCATAATTTTCATATAGTTTATTTTATCCTTGGAGTGATAGCTTACAGTGAGGATGATTTTACACTCTGATTCCCTCACTGCTGCTCAAAACAACAACAACAACAACAACAACAACAACAACAACAACAACTGTGTGATGATTATTGGAAATAAAAATGAAAGATTGTCTTTTATTAGAAAATGGCTATGAATGCAACATTTCATTCAGATAGACCTCATCAGTAATTAACTACTTTTCCACTCTTTGCTTTGGTAGCAGACACAGTTTGGCATTACTTTTTAACTTTTTTTATGTGCATGACATAAACAGCAAAAAATGCTCACTCTATGTGCCATATAAACATAGCACAAAAAGTAAGGAAATTTGTGTTTGGTAGAGTATTTATTTGTTGTAACAATGCTTCTTGGCAATACATCTTATACCGTTGGAAAGCCTGTTCCCTTTTAAATGGTGCAACATTTGTAAGGAACATGCATTTGTGGGATGAGCAGCAGAGCTGAGTAAGTGGGTTGCGCCCATGAAAAATTTGGCAAATCTTCTCTGCCAATGCCAAACAGCTTATTTTGCTGTTGCTATTGACTCTTGTTTTGAGCTTCTGGTACCCCCAGGTGCTGTCAATCAGGTACCAATCAGGCACCTGTGAGCAGGTCAGTTGGTGTCTGCTCCAAGAATCAGCATGCCATGTTTGACTGATCTGGATAGAGCCCGTGCAATAAGGCAACTTCAAGCTGGTCTTCCGCAAAACTAAGTTGCAGCATTATTTGGAGTGAGCCCTAGTACCATCTCCAAACTGAAGGCCAAGTTCAGAGAAATGTCAGAGACAGGCCACGAAGTGGGCATCCCAAGAAGACGACAGCCCAAAAAACAAGGCTTGTCATCATTTGAGGCAATCTTAATGCAGAGATATCGAGATGAGATTCTGCAACCAGTGGTAATCCCATATCTCCACAGTCTAGGACCGAACTCTGTCCTCCAAGATGACAACGCTCGCCCCCACAGAGCAGGGTTTATCAGAGACTACCTCCAGAATTTGGGAGTGGAGAGGATGGAATGGCCTGCCAGCAGTCCTGACCTCAACCCCATTTAACACTTGTGGGATCAGCTTGGGCGTGCTGTTCGTGCCAGAGTGACCAACACAACCACGTTAGCTGACTTGTGACAAATCCAAGTTGAAGAATGGGATGCCATCCCACAACAGTGTGTGACCAGTCAGGTGACCAGCATGAGGAGGAGATGCCAGGCTGTTGTGGCTGTGTATGGTTCTTCCACACACTACTGAGGCTCCTGTTTGTTAAATGAATAAATTGTTAAATTGCCAATATGTCTTGTTTCTTCAGACTTCTTCACACAGTGTGGGCTCACTCCAAATAATGCTGCAACTTGGTTTTGTGAAACACCAGCTTGAAGATGTGTTAGAGAAGGGAGCAACTGCAAGCCAGTACATTTCATCAAAGCACTTTCTCTCAAAGCCTCCATAGACACCCTGTCAGATAATGTAGCTGCAGATTCAACAGGAGGACTGTGGAATATCCTAACGTATCCCTGAGGTGATCCAGTGGTCACAGAGGGGATATATAATTATATATTTAAAAACATAAGACGTCATAGCAACTCAGCAATCCCTTACATCTGAAAAGAATTGAAAAACCTCAACAAAGTCTTCCACATTTTGAAATATCAAACTATGCTTTGTAGTTACACAACCAGTTAATTATTCAATGCACAATGAGAGCATACATATTGGTGACATAATAATAATAATAATAATGCATTTTATTTAAAGGCGCCTTTCAAAGCACTCAAGGACACCTTACAAGGCACAAAAACATGACAACAGTACATCAAACAATAAAAAATCAGGTACATTTTAGTGCAAAGATAAAGAAATAAATATGAATGTGACTATAAAGTGCATCAGTGCAACAAATAAGCAAGAACATGATTGCATAGTTAGTGTGAGACAGAGTATGCCACTCTGAATAGGTGCGTTTTCAGGCGGGATTTAAAGGTGGAAACAGAGTCCGAAGTGCAAATGTCTGGTGGGAGAGAGTTCCAAAGGCGGGGGGCAGATCGGCTAAAAGCTCTTGACCCCATGGTAGTTAAGTTGGCAGATGGGGCAAAGAGCTGGTTGGCGGAGGAGGATCCGAGAGTTCGGGAGGGTGTGTAGATGTGAATACGTTCAGAGAGATATGATGGTGCCAGGTTGTGAAGGATCTTGTAAGTGAGGAGTAGAATCTTAAAGTCAATGCGGGATTTGATAGGGAGCCAATGAAGTTGCTGCAGGGCAGGAGTGATGTGTTCAATAGAGGGGGTTCTGGTAATGATACGGGCGGCTGCGTTCTGTACCAGCTGGAGTTTGTGAAGAGATTTCCGCAGAAGACCAAAGAGGAGAGAGTTACAGTAGTCCAGACGGGATGTGATCAGGGTGTTTACCAGGATAGCGGTGCAGGTTGGTGAAAGTGAGCGACGGAGACGGTTGATGTTCCGTTGATGGAAGTATGCAGTCCGAGTAACGTTATTGATGTGGGCTTCGAAAGATAATGTGCTGTCCAGGATAACACCCAGGCTCTTTACCTTGTCGATGGACATAGAGAAAGTGTTGAGTGTTGCTAGGGTAGATCTGGTACCAATGAGGAGGACCTCAGTTTTTTCGCCGTTGAGTTTAAGAAAGTTGAGTGAGAGCCATGATTTAATTTCCAGTAAGCAATCCGATAGGGCGATGGGTGGCAGAGTGGAAGATGGCTTAGTGGAAAGATAGAGTTGGGTATCATCAGCGTAACAGTGGAATTGAATGTCAAGTTTCCTGAGAATATGACAAAGAGGCAGAAGATAAATAATGAACAGGAGGGGGCCAAGGACAGAGCCCTGGGGAACACCACTAAAGACTGGGGAGGAGCCGGTTCTCAGGTTCTTAAGTTGAACAAACTGTGTGCGGCCAGAGAGATATGATCGGAACCAGGCCAGAGGGATGTCAGTGATTCCAATGGAGGATAACCTTTCCAGGAGGATTTCATGGGAGACAGTGTCAAAAGCTGCGCTCAGGTCGAGGAGAACCAGAATGGAGAGAAATCCAGAGTCAGATGCCATCAGGAGGTCATTGGTGATTTTCACTAGTGCTGTCTCGGTGCTGTGAAGGGGACGGAAGCCAGACTGAAATTGTTCATAGAGATTATTGTCGGATAGGTGGGTGTGGAGCTGGGCTGCAACAGTTCCTTCTAGAATTTTGGAGAGAAATGGCAGGTTTGAGATGGGTTGGAAGTTGTTCAAATCATTCGGATCAGCGCCAGGTTTCTTGAGTGTTATTGCAGCAGTCTTTAGTGATGCTGGGACAACACCAGAAGTCAGTGAGGAATGTATGATGTCGGTTATTAACGCGGACAGGGCAGGTAGGCAGATTTTTACCAGGTGGGTAGGTAGGGGGTCTAACTGGCAGGTAGATGGCTTGGATTTATGAATGAGACCAGTTATTTCAGAGACAGTTGGCAGTATGAAGCTGGCGAGCGGAGAGCTGAAGGACGATGTAGGCAAAGAGTGCGGAGAGGATGCAGAGTTATTTGAAGCAGTCAGTGTCTGGTGGATATTTTCAATTTTGGCATTGAAGAAGGTCATGAAGGCATCACTCTGTGCGACTGTGAGTAAGTGAGATGGCAGAGCATCAGGAGGTTTCAGAATATTATTGAGAGTTGAAAATAAGGCTCTAGTGTTCCAATCAGCTGTCCTGATTAAGGTTGAGTAGTATGTGGTCTTGGCTGAAGAAAGAGCATCCTTGTATTGAAGTATGTGATTATAATACATTTCTTTGTGAACTGCAAGGCCGGTTTTTGCATAGAGGCGCTCCAATCGACGGCCTTTGGTTTTGAGCTGGTGTAGTGCTGGTGTGAACCAAGGAGACACTATTGACCAATTTCTTGATGTAGCAGCAGGAATCGTGATGGAATAATAATTGAAGGGGGTTCAATTCATAATATCTCCTTTCATCTGCAGTTATGTCCTCAGATCCTCCCTCCACAAAGTCATAAATACTTTATGCTGTTTACACAATTGTTGAAAAAGACAAGTGTTTCTCCTCATTTATGAGCTTATGTAGGGAATGAAAAAAGGAGCGGAAGACTGAAGGCAAGCCAGTATTCATTAGCAGGTAAAGATCAACACATTTGATCTCTCTAAACCATAGATATAAGCCATTACTAAGCCATCTTTTGCAAAGCTTTTATGACTATTGATCTGCATCTTTCATCTTTGACAGAAACATACTGTATCTGGGTCACAATCCAGTCTAGTGGCAGTTTGACACATCAGAGTGGAGCCCGGATCTGGGACATCATGCGAAGCACATCACTCATAAAATCTGAATGTGTGCTTAGCATGTGTATGCTTGCACGTGTGCACGTGTGTCTGTGTGTGCGTGTGTGAGTTTGTGTGTGTGTAAGTATTAAAGCTAGAAAAATTATTTATTTTGATTGATTATTTGAAGCCTACAAATATCATATATCCCACACATAACTATTTCTGCCAGCAGATACAGATTTAGATTTAGTCCTGATAGTCAAAATGGAGTAAATATTAAATGATCAAGTAAATACAGAGGACAACACACTATGATTAGTGCGTTGCTAGGCAACCCCCTCAATCCTGCAAAATCCCACAAAATCTTGTCTGGGACTACATCAAAACGAAACCCATTTTGAGAAGAAAAGTTTGTTTGAATGGACAAAATTAGGCTATGCAATAATCATGCAATCAACTCTATTTAGTGATTACTTGTTTGCAGATTCATATATTATTCTATAATTCTTTATTTTCTCTTTTGCTCAACTGGCAGCAGTTTGATCAAAAGGAAAATTATTAGATTTATTAAACACTGCACTCTGATTGATTTGTATCTTCTAACTCAAGATCAACTGGCCCAGACAGTATCAGAGCAAGTCTTATTTTGTGGGATAGTTTGTAGTCATCAGAGAAAGGTCTTTGCAGCACGATTCTCTTGAGGTTTTAGTCTCTGCACTATCAAGGTACAGCAAGGTATTTGGAAATCCCCAAGATATGATTTTCAATACCATTTGAAATACAGATGCTCCTTTACATGATTATATGTTCACAACATCAGACAGTTTTTGTAGCCTTCATGTTGCTAGGCTAGCAAGTGTCTTAAAGTCTGTGACTTTGTTAGACTTAGTCAGCCCTAAAAGTGTTTCTGTAGGCTCGTGTAGCATGTTTATCTGCCAAGGAAGAAATAAATAAAAACAAATCCCAAGTGTCTTCTGACATCTGTACTGCTGGAATGTAACATGTTAAGATGTCAAATTTACCTGTCACAGATATTAAGGAGGTCAGAAAGTCAAACAGGCAGTATTATGAATGCTAACTGCCAGAGTGAACACTGACCACTCCCAAGAGCCTGGTCGGAGTATATGAGAGTATGTAACCATGTATGGATGTAAATTATATTAAAAAAATAACCTATTTTTCCAAAAACAGGTGATGGAAAGGGGAGGGTCATATTATAATCCGGGGTCACCTTACATTCAGGTCCATACAGTATTTAGGAACCAATATTTTATAACATCTGAGGTTTAAATGATTTTTTTTATTTTTTATGGCGAGGGTTTGAAATGCTTTGCAGTTTTGATCATTTGAAAATCAATACTGTGGTAGCTCTATTAGACACACAGTATTGTAGACTAGTGTAATACATTCTACAATGACTTTTACCATCAGCAGCTTAGCTTTCACCTTTTAAAAAAAACACAAATACCGTCATACACCGTATACCACAGTGAAATGTCAGGAAGGTATGAAGGTTTGAAACAATAGATATTGCCCAAGCCTACTCTGCACATGTATTAGTAAGTCGTTGCAGCAGCTCTTTTTTCTGCAGCACTGTCTGTCATATTCACTGATATAAAAACAGACAACGGTTGGGAAGAAACCCAAGAAACTCAGCTCCAACCCATCCCCATCACTGTGAGTAATGGGTAGAGAAGGGGAAAGGGTAGTCCATAACAGCTGCACATTAGTAAAGGGCACTTCGTAAACAGATAAGGCTGTTTGCTGCAAAAAGTCTTGACCTCATGTCTAGTATTAATGATTTCTTTTTCTCTTCTTTTCTTTTTTTGTAGTCTTTAACAGGAGGTAAAATAAGATGTAATAATGAACAAGTGTGACATTTATTTTTGGTGCATTGGTTGGAGAGAATGAAACACCACTGACTTTGAAAACTCCACATGCTAATACCACAATGCTGTCTTAGCAGAGTACTGTCATACACAAGTCTCAATATGACTGATCATCATTTGACTTCCAATATGCTGCTTAAAGTACAAGCATCATTTATACCTTAACGTACTGTGAGCACTGTGCTGTCAGGCCTAAAATGCTGCTTTTTTTATTGTGGCATTTCCCTGAACCAATTGTAACCCTGGAGTTCCCTCAAATGAATGCTTCTCACAAGATTAGCATGATGAATATGATCAACTGCAGATTCATAACCTAGCACGCCTGAAACGCTTCAATGTTTCTAGCGCTTCCATCAGTTACCTGATGCCACACAATTAATTTGCATACAAATAGATTCCAGTGACATCAAGAGGAGGCAAAATATTGAATCACAAAAACCAGGAGGAAATGAATTACATTGTTCAAGGCTGTGATGACTGGTGTTTTAAAAAACTGGAATACTATTTAATGGGAGTCTCTTCACAGTTATGCAAACAAGTTGTGGCATTTATGTGCTCAAGATTTTAAGACATCATTAAAGGAGATGGCAAAACAAAAGCACACAGATGGCATCAAGACATCATTTGGTGCTTTTGCATAACTTGCCAGTATAAATACTATTTGACAAACTTGCTTATTATCCGTTTTGCTGGATACCATGGAACAGAGTATATTGAAATATTTAAACTTTCTTCTAACCCCTATTCAGTTGAGTAATGGCCTCAATACAGGTAGTGGTATCAGATGCACAAAATGAAGCTAAAATAAATCATCCCTGCTTGTTATGCACACAATTATGATTAATTCCCTCCATCCAAAATGTTTTCTTCAACATGATAAAATAATTCCAGGCTTCACATTGGCTTTATTTGCTGTCCAAGTGCAACTAGCCAAATTTATATTTATAGTATGTTTATGATCAGTGTCCTTTTATAGACTGAAATGACTCCAGAGCCCACATTGTATTAACTTTGGTACTTAAAAATGATTGACAAGTAGGCTATAATACTCATCACTACTATGCATTACTAGAAGTCAACATGAACATCAGATTGATATGTCTATGCTGTACTGAATGTTAAGGTTTGTACATTTTTTAAATATTTTAAAAATGACAGAATCGATATTTGTATTTGTTTGAGGCATATAATTTCAAGGCATATAGATTTTTTACCACTTTGATCAGTTTATCCATTCTTCATCTGTCCAAGTCTTTATCCTTTTCTGCTTCATCAAGCATTAATAAAATGTGTCCCGGACCTGCATTCCCAGTAAATGCATTAGAACAACCCTTTTCTGAGAGGCATAATCGATTCCATAAAGCTGTTTTCCTCTTCTGCCACTGCACACCAATATTACCAGGTGCAGAGAGTATATTAAAGGGCACCACTGCAAGATAACTCAGTCTTTTCTCATCTTATAGCTACTCAGTGCTGCTCTGATGCTCAAATGTCCACAATGATTCTCTTCTATTTTGTCATTAAAGTTGCTTGTTTACTTGACAATTATAAACTACACTCTTAGGATTATTAAATTGTGCCACTCATGACACACAGACACAAAGAAAATCATGTTGTTTTAGTATGTTGATACTCACTGTAAACATGATGGCCTGTAATAGAATTTAACCAGTTTACAGGAAGACTAAGTCTGCTGTTTTGTGTATAATAGAAAGAAGGTAAAGTGTAAGTGTTGTTTGCTGGCTAAATAACTTTAAAAAGTACAATACAAAAGTAATTAAATATAGGAAGTTAATTGGTAAAAAACGGATTGATTTCATAAAAGATTAAAAATTGAAGTAATTTCTTAAATGAACCAATTTAAATTATGTGCTGTACATGTGGTTCCCTTCACAGTGTAGAAACAATATGGTATATTAATATTTGGTTTTTCACATGAATATTTCAAGATGTGGCAATGAAAGGTTATCATTGTCTATTCTGTTTTTAACAGCAGTGTTATGTTGAAAGTGGCTGCAATTATTGCACAGCTATAATTACAATAAATCCATGTTAAATTATGTTCACATAACTTTCATTCTCCTTGATTCTGCCTTGATTTTCCTGATACCACAGCATTTGTCAACACTTAAACCTGTCTATCTTACTCTCTCTCTTTCTTTATGACTTTTTCTACAGTGCCTATAAAAAGTTTTCACCCCCTTAGATGTTTTCCCGTTATTGATTTTGTGAATGGAATCATAGTCAATATATATATACGACTTCTACAAAGTAATGTCAATTAATTAATATATATAATGTAAAATAAGTGACTGCATAAATATTCACCCCCTTCAAGTCAGTATTTAGTATTTGAGCATTGCCATCTTGGATTTTTGGAGTCAGTGACAATATTTGGATGGGTGGCGCAGACCCTAATGCTAGCAGGTAGCTTGGTAAGCATAGTGATTCGGCTGTCTTCTCCTGCTTTGTGTGTGACAAAAAGCCTCAATGTCCTCCATTGTTTATGTGTTTGTGTCGCGTATAAAACGGCATCACGGCAGTTTCGCGCAGCCGTGCTATGACGACCCCGCTCACGTTGAGGAGGTACTATGAAGTAATGGAAAACAACGTGCCTGGTACCAAAACAGAGTACAGTCGAGTCGAATCAAGTAGAGCCGAGTAGTGCTAGAACTGTAATGGAAAAGCCCCATTATAGTCTCTGTTATCGTGCTATTGCTAATGCTAATGTTTGCTAGTAAAGAAAACAGGCTTTAAAACCATTAAAACTTTTTTAGGCTGCCAAAATGTAACAATTAACTTCCATTAACTGAAAACACAATGAATCTGGGCTTAATTAGACAAGCTGTCTCCAATTAACAGGCCTTTAGTCAGAAATGTGTCTTTCAAGTAGCCTGTAACAGACCAACACACATACACACGCACACACGCACACACACATGCGTTTTTCTTATTCAGTAGCTTCGACCAAGATAGATTTGGTTGTTGAACTGCTGAAATGAACTGTTCAACTGTGGCCCTTTCATTGTTGTTGTTCACCATAACACTGATACATACATCATCCATCATCATATTTTGTCTACATTATATACAAGAACACCACTTTGATTTGCTAATTATAGACAATCATGCACACACACTAAACCATAAACCTGCATCTGCTTGCATGGATTACTTCTGTATGTCTGTAATTTTTCAGTAAAAGTCTGAGAAAAAATGTCTGGTATTTTGTCCCATCCCAATCACACATCTCGCTTTTCTATTCACCCCACTTCCGCTCACCCCACTTCCTCAGACCAAACTCCTCTGTTGTCGATGTGTTATGACTGCCTGACAAGTGCAGTAATTACAGTACAGCAGTAGGAGCTGAGCAATAGAGAGAGAAGCAGCATATCAAACATGACTGCACAGGGCAACGGGTGTAAAAACTCATTCTCAGAACTACAGGCTGCAGCACACCACAGAGCACCAGAACCAACAACTAATACTGTCTTCATGTCTGCTTGTGTATTTACTCACAGGATATAAATAACATACAGCCAATGAAACCAGTTTAATAACACGTTTAATCTCTGACTAAGCCACTTGCACACACTTCCTAGGTCAGAATTTTGACATGTAATCCATTAATGTGAACTGTGACGCACCTCATGATTGCAGACTCCTACATGCCCTCTTTATGTCTAAAAATGCTGAGATCTCACACACTGATTCACACTCACGCACACACACACTTGTTGATGTATTGCCTATTACACTGCAATGACAGTACTGGCAGTCGGCCCAGAGCAGTGGATAGTTTATGATGTTGGGAATAATAAGCACTGTTAAAAATAACTTTATTATCAAATGCACCTCAGAGACAAAAGTGACGTAGCAAAGAGGATACTCTCTGACAAGAGACAAAGGAGAGCACAGGCTACTCAGACAGCGTAGGCTGTAAGTTGCCAGACTTACAGTTTGTAACTGTTGCAAAAGAGGAAAGCAAGCCGACAATAAACATGTCATCTAACACGCTGAGAGGAAGACACTACGGAGTTATACACCGTTATAAAGACTTTAATGTCTGTAATGTAGGCAAGAGTTGTGTGACATTTCTCTTTTTAGAACAGTAGTAAAGACTACAGGTCTGCCACTGCTGCCTATCAGGCTTAAATTGCTGTGAATCCCTCATGAATGTGACGAAGGATGGTCATTTATTGTCTATAATGTTGGTCACACACTAATGGATTGTCATTCATTGGCTGCCTTTTAGCTACATAACACTAGATTAACCAAAGAGAGTTATTACTAAACAGGACTTGTTGCCTGTGAGTAAGAGGTAGGAATGAGAGGATTTTGCATAAGTAGTTTATTTACTAATAATTTTAGTAAAAAAGGCATGTCTTTGTGATATACATGTGATGTGAACAGATACCTGAGACTTGAAGTAAGCCACATGTATGCTGGTAAGTTTATTTAACTTATCATTATTATTTTACACACACTTGCTATCAATCTGAATGAGCCAGCTCAGCAAACCTGGGGAGACAGTGGCTGTACTGTTCTCATCGGTTTAAGCTAAAATTCAAAGTAAGGGAGACAGAAACATGTTGTGACTGTAGGTACAGCAACATAAAAATATTATGTCTGATGTCACTGATTTTCCTGTTTTTCATTCATACTTAACATTTCCTCACAGATGCAATATGCTCTGGAACTGAAAAAAATGCATACACAACACACACACCTCTGCAGGGGGGAGGCTAATCAATAGCCTGTGGAGGTTCATTTCTCTAAAGCTACTATAATGGCATAATACCTCTGCTTCTGGGTCCACAGGGATCTATGTGTGATTTTAACATACATGTATATGTGTGCCTGTGAGTGCATGTGTGAGTGCATATGTGTGTGTGTGTGTGTGTGTGTGTGTGTGTGTGTGTGTGTGTGTGTATGCGTGCATGTGTGCATTTGAAATTACGGTCCTTCAGACTAATAACTAGCACAGAAAACTGAGTCCTCTCTTTCTCAGGGGCAGTGTATTTAGAGCTGACTTTTTCTGCTTCACAAAACACACACACCACTCAGAACAGGGGGAAAAAATACAGAAAGATAGGTTTGGGGGAAAAAAGTGAATGTGTAATGCAAGGAAAAGGAAAGCACAGCTCACAGCACTCTCATACCCAAAGAGCTTTGATGAGAGCTGCATAAAAACCCTGACCTCGCTATGTAGTTGGCCCTGCACTGAACCAGATGTTTACCACATAACAACTGAGCATCTTCAGGGGTGATATAATGAGGGCAGCAGTCTGTGTGTAGCACACAGAACAGCTGTTTAGTGCCACAAATGGACTCTAAACATGGGCTATAAAAACAAGAGCATTAGTCGTTTCAGGAAATTCCCCAAAACCATCATGAGTTTATCTTCAAGTGACACAGCCCTCTAGCAGCCGTAGGAATGACTCCAAGGGAGAAAACAGTGAGATAGAGTGATAAATTCCACAGAAGGGGAAATTGAGGTGGACGGATGCGTCAAGAAAAGTCATACTTCAACACAAGAAACCTTCATCTCCTATTTCCTCTTGATAGTAAATGACCATCTCTTTCAACCATGACCACAGTCATTCTCTAACAGTTGTTATTATTGTAACCATGACGTCGAACCTTACCTTAGCTCCTAACCTTAGCTAAGTAGTAATTCTTACCCAAACCATGATCTTACCAGGAGTCTAACCATAGATTTGCAATATCATAAAATGTTTTTTAAATGGTGATGTCATCCTTTTGATTGGGTCATCAGATCAGAAAACATTTACAGTATTAAGTATATGCGAGCATGGACCAACAAGGTATCATTTGATTGACTTGTTGATAAACATACATACATACTGGCACACATTTAGCAGTTTTGGCACTGATATTCATAGAGTTGTGTAGTGAAGTTAAAACATTCAAGCAGACAGCACAGAGGACATGCTTGTTGGGAATAGTGTATGAAATCTGAATACTTTCTACAGTTTGGTTGCATCTAGGATGTCAATGCAGGCTTCAATAAAAAGCACTTTCCAGTTGCAGGACCACAAACATCTAGTTGTTTTTTTTTATGTCTCAACACTACCAAGTAATCACATTCACTTCTTCATTTAGATATTTAAATGAATCAATACCTAACTGAACTTTGTTCATTCTTGAGATGTGAGACCAAAAGGAGAAACAAGCACTTCAAAAGTTAGTGTTAGTAGTAAGTGTGTGGTAAATGGACTGCACTTCCATAGTGCCTTTCTAGTCTTCAAACCACTCAAAGCGCTTCTACAGTACATTACAAGTCACATCAACTCATTCACAAACATATTCACACACTGCTGGCGCAGCCATCAGGAGCAATTTGAGGTTCAGTATCTTTCCCAAGGAAACTTTGACATGTAGACTGGAGTACCACCAATCTCCTGATTAGTGGAGGGCCTGCTCCATCTGTGGCTCAAGAGGAGTGATACTATTTGTATTATATTTTTTAACAGCTGTTTGTTCACCAAACCACTCTCTAAGCCTGCATGGAATAATGGGAGGGTGCCTGCATTTCCATTTTTGATCAAAAGCGTAATTTTTTGAAGTGGCCAGCATCATTACCAAATGCCACTCACACACACAAACATTCACAATCATCTGCATCACTTCCTCCATTGGCTCTCATCAACTTACATACTACATTTAGTCTACTTTCAATCACCTTGTATTCTTTACAAAATGAATATGCAAGTTATATACTTTATAATGTATGCAGCTTTGATTCTCTTCTCTGGATAATTAACCGTCCTGCTATAGTACGGGGTTACCTTCCTCAGGCTCTGAGCATGCACATGCACATGCACACACACACACACACACACACACACACACACAAATCATGTACTATACTAGTAATGTAATCAAAACTAAATCTTTTACTGTGCAAGTAATTCAACAGAGTACTTATTCATACCAGTTAGCCCTAGAGTTTTTAAAAAACACACATTAAACCAAACAAATCAAATATTCACTAAAATGTTTGCTAAATTCATAGAGTAATTCAGTGTTCCAAAGAATCTAAAATTGGTTCGTAGTGTTGCTGTTAGGGGAAAATGAGCATCTTCAGCTTGCTTTTGAAGATACCTTTCTGCCAGACACAGACAGCTGCAATAGCTCTCCCTTTGGCTCTGGGAAGCAAAAAATTACACAGGCATATCTCACACACAAATTCACATTCTGCACTCTGACACACACACACGTAAATGTAAACCACACGAAACCCACACATACAGTTCCCATAAGTGGATGGTAAAAAGTAATTAGTTGGAATAATTCATTGAAGCATCTCCTCTCATCTCTCTCTCGGAGGTGTCAATACCCTTAGCCAATGGTAATTACCTGTCGGTCTCTTAAATTTGAGGGGACATTTCGGTGTGTGTGTGTGAAAATGTGTCTGTGTTTGTGTGTGTGTGTGTGTGTGTGTGTGTGTGTGTGTGTGTGTGCATGAATAAAGCCCCTTGACAAAACAGCTTATTGTATTATAACTTCATCGTCACCCCCTTTACACACAAGGACACCAGAATGTACCTCTTAGAATCTGTCCACTTCAGGTTATCATTCGTATAACTGCTCAGCTGAGTGCTGCAGGTGCAGGAACTGTTCATATGTGGGAACACTCATATGAAGAAATGGTCTGGATACATTTCTAAGCAACACCTTAATGATATCAGCAAATAACTTACAGTTACATTCTAGTGGCTTTGTGGATATTATACTGCTTATGAATAATTAAATCACAAGGATCATTTTGACATATAGTCTAAAATGGAAGATTCATGACATTACTCTACAATGCTCACTTAAAAGAAGAGGACCAGATTGAGGTGGCAGATTTTGTATAAAAATGTTCTTTAGTGGAATCCCTTCTAAGCCTTCAAAGGCTTAAGAGGGAGAAACAGAGAGAGAGAGACAGAGAGACCGAGAGAGAGAGAGAGAGAGAGAGAGAGAGAGAGAGAGAGAGAGAGAGAGAGAGAGAGAGAGAGAGAGAGAGAGAGAGAGAGAGAGGGAGAGAGAGAGAGAGAGAGAGAGAGGATCAGGGAAGAGAGACCAGAAAAACATAAAGCAGCAGAAAAATCTATCAAGCATTTTCTGACAAATGGCCATGTTAGTCCACTACTAAGGTGCAGTTTTAAAAAAGAATATTGTTAGTCCACTACTAAGGTGCAGTTTTAAAAAAGAATATTGTTAGTCCACTACTAACGTGCGGTTTTAAAAAAGAATATTGTTTGACTATCATGATTAGCTTGCCTCGAGTAAACAACATTAAGCCTGCTGTTCATGGTCAGATATTACTCCATGGCCTCTGTGTTATTACCAGTCACACTGGTAATTCCATTACATAACAGACAAGTCATTTCCTATCATAAAAGGTATAATAGTTTGAGATCAGCTTGGTGTCATTCAAAGGTTGTATGAAAACTAATGTATCTGGTAAATAGTGTGCTGGGGTAATCCTCCCGGCCGCTTTGGGACAACACAGGCCTCTACTGACACTCATCACAGACTAAATGTTGAGGCAGTTGTTAATCTTGTAAACATCCTTTCACTGATCTCTCATCAATTTAGCCCAGCGGATGATGGAGAGGAGGAGAGATAAAGATGGAGAAAGGAAGAGAGAGAGAGAGAGAGAGAGACATGCATTTGAAATTGAGTCAATTAACTGCTGGTGTAAAGTGCTCTTTCCTCTCTTTTACCAATATGCTAATGCTTGTCATGCTAATCTCTTCTCTCCAAGGCTGCTGCTGGAACGGTTTACTAGACCAGGGGCCTTACGTCTGCATTTCATGATTTTTACCTAAAAAGGGGTGTGTGTCCATGTGGTTGTGCCCACTGCATGCTAGCTTGTGAAACGATAAATCGATAACATGGATATGAAGACCTGTGGTATGTAAAAGCAGCATTGTATCTCTCAGAGGGAATCATTAAAAGGGGTAGCCTAAATCACATTTTTTGACATAACTTACTGACCGAAATATCCACCCAAAGACACAAACTATCCTGCTGACTTCCCGACAAGCTGTCACAAACACAAGAGCCACAATAACAAACCAACAAGCAAAAATAAGATCATATTGGTGAAAATGCAGACTGAAACTACTTTAAATACGTTCATATAAGTAGAATACAAACCAAGTGTGCTCTGTCAGTGTCTCAAAAATCAAAACAATCCTACTTTGAGAAGGTTTTACAGTATAAGAAAAACATGCAGAGTACATGTATTTTCTATGGTACTGTACAGGCAACAGGGTGTGATGCTGGACTCATGCGGGAGCATTTGTAGGCCACTCTGGCAGAGAGGCCACTCAAATCAGAGCATACACTGAGACAGATGGTGATTTTATACCAGCATGGGAAAAGAAATGGCTCTTTTACATCAAACCTCAGCACATTACTTTGAAACCAGCTGGCCAGACACAAAAAGGGATCGTGAGTCTGGGGAGGCAGCCAGACTCTTAAGAAGAGCTGCTGGAGAAAATGGCAAACCGGGCAAGATGGAAAGTGGGCTTTCCATACTACTTTCTAAGATGTCTGCAAAATTATGATTCAATTTGCATGTTTTGGAAGATAGCGACTAAGGAGAATGATAAAAGGAAGGCAGAAAGAATGGGGAAGAGAGCAGTATGCAGACAAACATTTAGACCTCATCTCTGAATGGGTATTACCCATTTATCACATTTATAACTTGAAACTAAGACTGTAAAACCACCAAAGGAAATAACCGGTTAACAGTCCATTAAAATAGTTAATACTCTGCACCTTCATAAGCCTTTTGCACTGCATTCCACCTTATCTGCTAGTTGTACTTCCTATCTGCTCACCCTAATATCCTCATTCTCTGCATCAAGCAACTCAAGTGACTTTGCATAATTACTGAATATAAATGTCAGCTGATGGCAATAAGAGTGTTGATGGTGAGTCTGATGAAGATAGCAACGCTCTGGTTGTTGCCTTGGGGCAATGGCTGTCATAACACATGCAAAACATTTCAACATGTCTCTGCTCAGGCTGATGAATTCATGTTATTTGGATACTATGATGAGTATAAATCAAAACACACTTTGCTAAAACATTTATGTTAAAAATAAATTCAGATATAATCATAAATTGAAATAACATTTATACAATTTGTGTGAATACTGGAAAGCACACAGTACTGATTATAATCCTTCATAATAATGGTTATGTTGGGTTTTGTTTTGTTTTTTTTCATATTTGCACAGCTGATAGAAGTGGATTTACTATGTGTTTGATTTAATACATTTTTCAAAAATTCAATCAAAGATTGTGAGACAGTTGAATGGAGACATACTGTAGTTATTGTACTGAATTATAATTCCCTGTGACAGTGCAGATTAATGCACTCTTAAGTGCACTTTTAGTGAGGAATGCATCTCCATTCTAGAGACTGATATTCAGCTGTGTTAATGACCCTCCATACCTCATTTTCATCATTTCCTCTGCCTTGGGAGGAGGTAAGTGGTGTTGCCTCAGGTAAAGCACCTCATTAACAAGCATATATTCCACTTTTACATTTGGTCTCCATAAACCCAACACTGAATACTCCAGCCTGTGGCCTGTGGTCTGCTGGCTGTTAATACATGCCTTTCCTGGGAAGCCTGACTAAAAAGATTTGTGCTGTCAAATTTGAGGTTAGACACAGGAGGTACTTTGCTTTGAAATATAAATTGATATGCTGGACAGTCTAATTTGTTATGCTTATTTAAATAAACATGTCTTGGCAAGCAGTATGTTCAGAATTGCCCCTTAAGTTGTTCAGTAGTAGCATGCCACCACTGCTCAATTGTGACCGTCACAGCTGTCTATGCAGTATATCTGTTGCTAAAAATGTTCATGATCTGAGTGACAAACAGTAACTTGTTGCAGACAGAGCAAGCAGACTTAGGCAACTGTTGTGTGAGCATATCTCTCAGTCTCAAAGCTTCGTTAATGCAGCAGTGCCTATTCATACATCAGCACAGAGAACAGCTTCAATCCCATTCATCGGAAGGTGCTGGAACAATACAAGCTCCACTGCCAGCTAAGCTTAGGGTCCTACCATGCTGCAAAATGTACAACAAATTAAGGAAAACATGGGAGAGTTACAGTACAGATCGAGAGTGTCTGTCTGGTTAAGTGACATTCAGGATCAATTATTCCACTGTGTTTAATGTTTGCTGACATATGTTGTTGAGTTATGTGTATTGTAATTTTGTATTACATAATATTGGACACATGAAAGCCCTCCTTGACCCACTGGAATCATGCCAATGTCACAAGACTGTATTGTAGGGAAGACAAGCTGCTTTCTGTTTAAATGCAGTGATTTATATTACATAGATTATCTTGCATTCGTTAGTAGTATTGTAACCTTTATAACTTGAAAATACATTGAGATAGAGACCTCTTTTACAATGAGGTCAAGTAATAAATACATAAATATAAGAGCCAAAGCATCAAGAGGCACAAATAAGGAAAATATGATAAAAAATGGTAATAAAAAATTAAAATAACACCAAGGCAAATTGGTAAAACCTTAAGAGAAAAAAAAAATTAAAATTTGAAACAAATGAATCAACTAAAACAAGAACAACTTGCGGTGTAATTAAAGACTTAAAATGTCCTAATGATAAACAATGAGGTATGCTTTAGATTGTTCTGCATTATTCCAGGTTGTAGGAGCACAGTCAGAAAAATTGGATTATCCAAGCTCAGTTATAACAACCTGCACCTGCAACATAATAATTTAAGCATATTCAATAAAGGCCTGCATTAAAAGACAACAACAAGGTGATGTAAGGGCCTTATAAATAAATCAAACTATGTGTCAATCATGGCTTACAGAGTGGAAGGGCCACCCAAACATAGCATATAGCTCATTATGTTGAGTATCATAATTATCATCAGTAATAAATCTTAGTGCAGAGTGGTGGCATCTAAGGGCTGCAGCTGAAGCATGCATGTATAAAATGTCATCATAATCCAGGACTGATAAAAAACTTCCCTAAATAAGTGTCCTTCAACAAAGCAGAGGAAAACCAAGGGTCTTGACCTATTCTATATTATATATTTTTTTAAAGCTTTTCAACAACAAAAAAAACTTTCAAGAGCTAATTCCACATCCTGGTTCTTCCAATGCAAACTATCGAACAATGACAAATACTCAATCAGTACTTTTCCAATCACAGTAATGAGTATAATAAGGAATCAAAACATTAAAACTGGTACATACTGTACTGTACAGGTACAGTACAGTATGTGAGAAAGAGAAATGTACTACATTCATAAATGTGTTAAAATTGCTAATGATACAATCATAAAACTAAATATGTGTCTATTGACCGATATACCACTATGTAGATAAACGCTACAATTTAGTTTGGTTTTTTTCTTCCCAATTTAGTAACTCGCAAGTAAATGCAAGGAAACAAAGCAACATCAACATAAAAGAAAAGCAAATAATTTCTTTAGAATTCACAAGACACAATCATTTCCCTACTCCCACCCAGACTGCTTGGGAATGTTATAAAGATACAATCTTAACATCTTTTTTATATTCCATATCACCACATCTCCCCATCTACCAACCAAAAAATAGATAAGGAACATGAAACAGACTTGGCGGAGAAAAGAAAATGAAATCGTCATACATATTTAAGACAGAGAAGATAAAAAATGCCTCTATTGTGAAAGAATCCTCATGACAATCCCCTCCATGTTTGTAGTCAGCAATTTACACAATTCAACAATACTCAAACATTTTCATAATCTTTAAACACTTCTTTGTGTGTCTTTTTTTCTGCTGGTGATGTTAGCTGATATTTCCATGCACCATTTAAATACCAAAATCCCATTTGCAAAGCTCCAGTCTATGCTGTTCAGTCACTGTACCTGTTTAAATACATTTTTTATTACTGCCAACTTTGTAACATACCCACTAATTCTCAAATTCATTTTATTTAATCATTATCATCATTTTTTTAGAGCAGGGATGAACAGCACATTTCCGCAACACTTGACTTTACTTTACTGTCCCTTCAATAAAGTAAAGTGAAGTATAACAGCTGTGTATCTTCAAGTGGCAGAGGAATGTTCAATCGACCGAGAAGCATTGAGACATGAATGAGCTGCGAGTGAGTCAGCCACTGTGACCAACAGCCAATACCTGATCAGCTTAGTCTTCCATCCTTTCCCCTAATGCACTTGTTTTTCTCTTTCTACGTTACAATACAAAACAAACAGCTGGCACACTACAGAGAACAGAGCACACTGATGCAAGCATCTATTGTAACAACAACACCAAAGATCAGCAGAATCATTCTTCAGAGACACATACCATGAACCATGCTCAGTCCTGCTTTCCGAATGGATAGGCAGGGAACTCGAGAGGTCTGCTCACACTTAATGAACAGAGGAACCAAAGCTGTCCATGTGTACGGTCTACTGTGGGAATGCAGGATCTGGAGGCAGACATGACCATGAGAAGTAACACAGGTAATAGGATCACGGCTGTCCATCTGGCCTCATCCCAACATACGCCACAGGCTATAAATAACACCTCACAAGCTAATACTGTTGATTTACTTATTCTGTCACTGTCAGGCAGACTACTAGAAGTCATTGGCTTCTGCAACTGAAGGAAAGCAAATGGTTAACCCTTTGTAGGTCACACCAAGAAAGTGCTATTTAAAAAATAATTTATTTGCTTTTCCTACCTCTTTGAGGCCATGAAATAAAACATGGATTTTTTTGTGTTAATTAATGTTTTTCAGACCTCTACAGATCTCATTTGTTCAAAACCTTTTTTAAAACATGTTAGAGACCCATTCTGTTTGTGTACAAGATGAAAAAATGAAACTCAACTTCAAAAATGTCTCCAGCAAGATCTCTTATGTCAGCAGTGATTTGTGTTATTCTTCGTTTATACACTAGCACAACCTGTATCTATAGCAACCATAACACAATCTGATGGTCTTTTTGTGCATTACATACCTCATAAGTGGTAAAGATTGCCCAAAAAGTTAAATGGGTTAAATAGATTTTGTTTTTGAGCAGATATCATGACACATTTTAACCCTTTGTAGGTCACTACATGGTCACTAAAATGTGTTTTGAAAGTGAGTTTGGAGACATTTTGGAAACTTTGGATACTGTGTCCAATATATAGCATTAAAAATGTGTATTTTACTACTTTCCATAATGTAGGTAAGTCAACACAGCAGTGACTCAGTGGTCTTCCAAAGCAAAAGCTTTGGAAGACCACTGAGTTAATCTAAACACCACTAACCAATGAAAGCCAATGAACCTCTTTCATACTTGTTCAAATTATATAAAATAATGTCTATATTTGAATAAGGGAGGGAACCTCACAGCTCAATTTGATTACGATGTCATTTAAACTGCAATATGAAACATGACTGACAATTAACAGAACTGACCAACAGAAAAAAGCAGAGCAAAGTGTGTGAGAGTATGCAGCTTTCAAAAAAGTTAAGTGACCAACATGTTTGTAAAAGCAGATGTCGGTGTGTGTGTGTGTGTGTGTGTGTGTGTGTGTGTGTGTTATGGTGTGTATTGTGTGTGCAGTGAAGGGGTATAAATGAAAATGAAAAGAAGACCACTTTGCTGTGTTATTAACGTTATGTTAGAAATAGCCACTGTGTCTGCAAAATTTAAATTGCAAATTTTCTGTTTGATTATATTTTAGGCACATTTATTTTAAAGAAGTTTTTGACAGTTCGACTATACTGAATAGCTGGCATGTCAGCAAAATGAAATGGCTTGGCAGTGGGTTATTGGTGAGATTTAAACTAGGAAAACTGGTTTACACCACATGGCCACCAGGACACCCATCTATTAGCATGCTGGAGATTAGAAGAAGCTTTCTAAATCATGTACAAACATTCGTGTTATAGCAGCACCACAATAAGACTTCAGTCCAAACACACTGTTTAACAAAATACAGCTGAACAATATACAAAATATTACTGAAAGATTTTAAAGGAAAGCAGTGATGCAGGCTATTCATCTGTCATATCTACAATGTGCAACAATGTTTATCAGAAAAATATAAATATCTGATCAAACTCAGTATCTGGCTTTTATGATCAGTATTAAATGACACAAACAGACATCAAGTGCACAAAAGACTTGACTGGGTTATCCCTACACATCATTCAATTGGTAGGTAAAGTGAAACACCATCACCGATTGATTGTGTCACTGACAAGTATTTTAGCTTTTTTCTTTCTTCTCTTGCTTCTCACCTATGAGCAACTCTAGGTGCGCCTCGGACTACTCTCACAATTTTCTGCATTTCATTCCCTTCGTCCCACTGAATTCATGTGACTAGTTGTCAGTTTTTATTACATGAGACAGCAGAAATTCAACAACTGTGAATGGAAAACAATGTTCAGACTCTCTAAGTTACAACCTAATTATGAGATCTAAGCAGAATACGATATGAGATGTTCATTTAATATTCATCAGTGACACAGAACAATTCCTTCATTTTAAAACTGTTTGTTGCACAAAATAATTTAGGTTACTTATGCAAAGTAATGGAGCAGTCTGAATTCCTATCATTTGGAATACCAAAAGATAGTGTACCTTTCTCTAGGAAAATGTCCAGGCATACTCTAAAGGGTGCCAACATCCCTTTATACAACACATTTACCAGACAAAAGCTGAGAGTTGCATAATGTAGTTTAGCCAAATCAAAGAATTCATTATAAAACAGCTGATGAAATCCATTAGCAAATTGTCATTTCAGTGAGGAGTATCTACTTTCTTAGTAAAATATAATAAAGTACACTCAACAGCACTTCTTCAACAGCTATAGTTAACACTTCAAAACATAGAAAGAAAATAGCACAACTTTCAAGAAAGTCCAATTTGTTTGTCACAACAACTCTAAAAGGAAAAATAAACTGGTTGATTGCTCAGAGGAAGGCAGCAGACTGCCTTTGAGACAGTAGCAAAAAGATTATCAGCACTGCCTTTCAGAAAAGAAAAATAATTAAGCAAGGACTGAGCAGAGATGCAGACGCTGTTTAATATTTTGGACTGTTAGTGACTTCAGTCTACATTCATTCAGCAGTCAATCTATTATCATGTGAGGCTGGTGCCTGAAGTGAGTTGTAATTTTAAGTACTGATGTACTGTAAGTCCAATGCTAATACTACCAGCACAACAAAGTCTGACAATAAGTGTGGCCATTTGGAAAAGCTATAAACCTTTTTGCCTTTCAGAATGGTTGGACGACATATTGTTCTAGTAGACAACTAGTTCTTATAGGCTAACCCAGCCCTCAGGATAGATAGTGCTGTATGTTGGACAGATTGTAAAAACCTTGAGGAAAATGTGAGATTTATTACTTTGGGCTATATCAATATTTACTTTGTGTGAACTTTAGGTCATTCAAATTTCAAAAACAAATGTTCATGCTCAAAGTATATTTTTTTTGTGGTGGTAACGGGTTAATTTCTAGTTAAATGAGAAATTATCTTTATGACAATTTACAGTATCTTCTGGTGTGCAGAAGCTGTATTATCTGTAGGAATCTCTTTTTCGGAGCTATGTCCTGTACACCTTCATGACATCAGCAGTGACAGATGTGTTCATACAAATAAGAAAAACCTCAAATGTCAAAACATGTCTTTTACCAGCTGCATGAATGCCTCACACAGTGTCATCTGCACACATACGTACTCTCACCTCAGACACAGCTATCTGATTCAAATCAAATTAAGGCTTAAGTAAGTGACATCCCCACTGATCCCTGAGGTCCATCACCTGTTTGAGGTCTATGACAGAGACAAAACAGGATAGAGACAAACGAAGAGACACAGTGAGTCAGGGAGGGAGAGAGGGAGAGAGAGAGTGATAGTGCTGCTGTGAAAGGCAGTTGATCTGCAGTACTGCCAGAGCCTTTGGTGTCTGCATGTCAAATGCCAATGTACTCCATAGGAATACGATAACGAGGGCTGCGCACAGAGGGAATGCCAAATGAGATATCAAACACAGAGGAGAGCTCAGAAACACAGAGCACAGCACTGAGCCATTTAATGACATAGATGGAAAGGCTGCCTGCCTACAATGTACCTCAATGCTTCTCATTCATCTGGGTTGTGACAACACAGAAAATGTTACTGGATATGTATATAGTACAATAACATAGGCTATTTTTCATGTTGTTTTCCGTTATAGTCCCATGATAATGTGTCTTTAACTAAATTGCATTTAGCATTTAGTGTCAGGCATTGCCCCATAATGCTGATAAAAGTCTAGTCTATGAAAGTGCCATGGAATTTTCTTCCAGTTCAATTTTAATGTCTTCAAACTCAGCACCTCAACTCCACCTTATCAGAACTGGCAATACTTTGAACCAGCATTATCAGATTTTTTTTGGCCACTTTAATAGAGTGCAGTGAGCTGTAAACCCAGAGACAAAACAGTAAAACGCTCTGTGGAGCTCATGACCATCGACTGTATAAAAATAATGGACGTAGTTACTGTGCTGTCACCAATTATTTTGTGGACCGGCGTTTCGAAGGTTCTGGTTTGGTATTGTGACCGTGGCCATCTTTGATGTTTGGAGCCAAAGTAATGAGAAGTGACCATTAAGAGGAGAGGGTGGAGCTGACCCTAAAGCTAGCTGGTCGCTCAGTTAGCACCCCGCATTGGGGTCAGCCCTATGTTCCCACAGCCTTATTTTCCCACAGTCCTATGTTCCCCATTTCTAAGAAATGTTCCCACCATCAAAATTAGGCCCTATGTTCCCACAGCCCTATGTTTCCCATTTCTAAGAAATTAGGGCTGTGGGAACATAGGGCTGTAGGAACATGGGGCCGAGGGAACACAGGACTGTGGGAACATAGGGCTGAGGGAACATAGGACTGTGAGAACATAGACATGCTCCTGTTACATTTACACTCTTGGTAAACTGAGGTAATGCTAATGCTAATTTCAGCTAGCGAAAATCAGGCTTATACCATTCAAACACAATGTACTTACCGGAAAAACGAAACACCCGACTACTTAGAGGGTCTTTTAGTACAACCAAACGCTGAACAAGACCTTTTCTCTGCGACCACAATGTTACAATTAGCTTTCATGAATTAAAAATACACTGAAATAGCGACAGCAAGGGCCACGCCTACCAACGTTGTCACCGCGGTAGCAACTTCTCAATCACAACGTAGCCATGCCTGAAAGCATATCCTGCTTTATCGTCAATGTACCCACACATACAAACAAGCAAAATGCACAAACTCATGACTGATGGCAAAAGTAGTGGACACAGTGTACCTGGTCACCTTTGTTTTTACAACCCCAAAATAATTAAGGAAATTGTCAAATGTACTCACTGGTTAAGAGTGGAACTTGATGGAACTGGATGGATTTGGGGGCAGTGTAACCCAACAGGCTTCACACTGTCTCTGTAGCTGAATTGCATGTAGGGGAGAACTGGGTTGGTTGTCACATGGGTTGGTTGTAACATTCATCATATCTCGGCCCCTAGAGGGCGCTGTTAAAAAGTGTTGGTACTGAAAGTTTCAGAATTTGGGTGAGATGTTACTTCAGAGGTCATTTCTGGAGTAAACCACTTGACATTGAGGTGAGAGGACATTTAGCGTTTTTCATGTGAAATTGTAAATATCCAGCTCTTCAGTGTTTCTCTTCTAGGCTTTTACTACCAACCCCACGATGGGGACGGTTGTCACAAATGCACCAGACATATTTCACGGCCCACATCTTTTGAACAGAATCAGCTGAAGGAGAGTAAGACCACTCTATTCCTACTTGACACTTTAGGTTTTCATTACAAATTAAAAGGGAATCTATTCAGTATACAGTTTATGAGGAATTCAAAGGAAAGTAAAAAGTGTGTCTACCAACCCCTTTCTCCCCTACTGCATCCTAAGCTGAATGCAATGTGAAACATCCTAGGAAAATCCTCGAAAAACCATGATCAATTGTAGATTAACTATAGTGAATCTACTGGAATGTGATGTGAAGAAACACACACTAAGAATTATTTCAATTTTCATCAACAAAAAATAATTATTTTAACAATGTTGTAAAATACAACAAAATGAACAAAACACACCAACCATGGTGTAAGTAAATGAGAAGTTATAGTAACTTAACTTGCGCAACTTTTTGTTTTTTAATAATAAGTAGAACAGGCAAAGGTTAAGGTGAAAGGCAAAAATAGCATCAAAAATTTTAACATATAAGCCAACTTGTTTTTACTGTTGAGTGGTGTGTGAAGGTAAAGTTAAACGAAAAAGACATTAGACCCTTCATATAGCACCTACCTGCTACTCAGCAGTGCTGGCTCTCCCTGCATCACCCTCACCACTGTTAGCTTCCAGCTCAACTTCATCTGATCTCTAATATGAAAGCAGTGGACATGAATAAGGCAGTGGCGTCACTAGGCCTATTTTAGGGGGGCTTCAGCCCCCCTAAAATATTCTTAAGCCCCCCTAAACAATTTTATGTTCATTTATTAATTCTTTTTTTTTTTTTTTTTTTTTTTTACAAAAAAGGGCAGACAAATTCAATATAATGTGGCCAGAATATGAGTTCAAATAAATAATCATATAACCAGTCATTATCAACTTAAATAAGATCATAAATCTTAGTTTCCCTTCCCTTCATAGCGGAGGGTAGAGAGTCCGAGTCAGTGCGTCTTTATCCAATCCATTCCACTTGTTCCTATAGAGCACACTCACATCACAGAAATCCAGTCCACGTTTTCCAGGTTGCACTCTCTACTTGGGTACCTGCAGCATGTGTGAGCGGAGCATACAGAAGCAACTAGAGTAGCATTAGGATAAGGTGACCAGACGTCCCCGATTTCCGGGGACAGTCCCCGTTGTGGGTGACCTGTCCCCGGTCAAAGCTGTCCCCGAAAATGTCCCCGATTTTGACACTGATTGGGGGAAAAATGCGCGCAGATAAAATTACCAGTTATTACGGTAGCCATTTAACGCATCTCCAGAGAAGACGTCGTATGACGTACAGACGTCAACAACAATCTAGAGGCGGCAAGAAGGAGAGAAAAGTAGACTAGCGGCCGCGATAAATGCCATGGTATGTTGTGTATGAACTTATTTACTTTGTGTGAACTGGCAGTCGATTTGGCTGTGTGTGTGTGTGTGTGTGTGTGTGTGTGTGTCTGAAGTGATGTAACGTTAAAGTAAGTATGATTGTTTATCTGAACTGAAGACCTGAGACTCGTTAAAATAATGGGTTTTTATTCATTAATAATAAGTCAATGTCTTCTTCTTACTAGAGGTGTATTTTGTTGTGACTTTTTTGTACTATTTGGCCCAGGCCAACGGCTGCAGGAACTGAATCAGAATAATACAGATAGAACTGATCATAAAGCCATTTAGCTTATCTTACACATGTGAAATAGGAGACACATATATGATTACAGGAGAATTAAGATCAAACAACACTCAAGTATATGACTTGAGTGTTAACAATATATTCTTCAATATATTGAAAATATATTGTCTCAAGTATAACTGGTTTCAATATTAGCAACTAAACTGACGCCATAGCGGTTGTCATGGCAACTAACATAGCGCCGTAGCGGTTGTCATGGCAACTAACATAGCGCCGTAGCGATCATCATAGCAACTAAGCTAGCGCCGTAGCGATCGTCATTTAGTGCACTTTACATACAATAATCACATAGAACGCCAACCACACACAAATAGTAAACTCACCCTCCTCAAGGACGCACATGAGCACACAATGACACATCTTATTACACTTTGCCACCCTTAAAAACAGACAACATTCTTTGATGCTTCCACCCACCAAGTAACTGCCAATTGTAGCCATGTTATTTTAAAATGGTGTACTTTGTGAGAACACAGTGCTCTTTTTTTTGCATACAGTTTTCGATAATACATGTGGGCTCTTAATGAATAAGAAGCATTGGTTGAATACGGCACTGTAGCTATGTGGATTTTTTCATTTTTTGTTGTTGTTAATGCTGTAAACATACAGTACTTCCTGTGTTTGTTGTTGTACTGTGTTAAAAATGTAATGGCGGCCTAAAACATTTACACAGTAAAGTATCTCTGTTAAATCTGTCCAAGAAGTGGAATAGCAGTTTCTCAGTTTTTGTTAACTGTTTGTGAAATTAAACGTTCGCTCACATCCTGTGCATCTCCTGGGGGCTAAGCCCCCCCTGTCCTTAAAACCTAGTGACGCCCCTGGAATAAGGTATAGAAAAATACTGATGGGAATGTCAAGAACAAGCGAAAAACACACAGACACACTAACTCCTTTCTAGGTGTGGGAGATGTGTAACATTACTTGTTTTCAAGTTACACGGGTTAAGTTAATAGAAAAAACATGTTCTTTTACAACCATAGTGTATTTAGTGTCAAATCGCTTTTTGGAAAGTCCGCCATATTTTTGCCAGCCAACGTTGGCTTATAACGTTAATAGTAACAACGTTTACCTAGAAGAGTGTACTAGTTGTTGAATCACAACATCAGCTTAACATCAACATGTCTAACGTTAGACAGAAAATATAATTATCCTTCTGGACAAAATCATTACCAACTCACATTTCCTTTCTTTCTTTTCTTCCCCATGAGAAAGAAATGACTTAAACTGAGCTGCTGCTGTCTTTTCATCTTAACCTCCTGTCCTGTCGCCAGCTGTAGGCCGCTGCCTGTGTTTCCCGCTTCTGGGGGCGGGCTGGTGACAAGACGCTGTATTGCGCTTTCAAAATTAAAGCGAGTTAAAGATTTAAAGAAATAATTTTAAAAAATAACTTTTTTTTGCGGAATTCAATACGCAGGCAGGACCAAAGCGAAAGTGTTTAAAAAATGTGATTGGGCCAGACCAGTCTCAATCGGGCCGCTGATCTACTGGTTTTATGGGCCAGTCAGACCAATATAATTTTTTTTTTAAAGTGTCGGGACTGTCGGCCCAAATAGCACGTCGGCCTACCGGGAAAATGCCCTGTATGCCAGATGGCCAGTCCGTCCCTGCTTCCAAGCATGTAAATGGTAAATGGACTGTACTTATATGGTGCTCTTCTAGTCTTCCGACCTCTCTAAGCGCTTTTACACTACATGTCACATTCACACACATAGGCGCGTGCTGATAGCAGAGGCTGCCTTGCAGGGTGCCAACCTGCTCATCAGAGGTAACGAACATTCACACACAGTCACAAACTGTTGGCACAGCTGCCAGGAGCTATTTGGGGATAAGTATCTTGCCCATGGACACAATGGGCCAGATGCAAGAATATGTTCGTATTTTTCTTCTTAAATCTGTCGTACTTTTTTCGTGAGGTGGAATTTACGAGTGTGCCACGTCGGATTCACCAAACACTCGTATCACCAGGAAACAGTCGTAAATGACCTTCGTAAACATGATGAATCCCACCTGTTCTAAATGAACGCGCGTTCCCGAGAATAGTAAATTAACATGAATGACGCCCCCAAAATACCATATAAGGTCAGACGACCGGCAGGTTGTGGAGAAGCTCTGTTCATGAAAATGGCACTAAAGACTAAGAATAAGAAATTTACGAGCTCTCAGACTGAGGTCCCGCTCTCAGAAATAGATCAACAGAAACACATATTATTATGTAGTGTGTAAGTGGTGGAATTAAAGGTCCTGAGAAAGACAAAAATGACCTGTGCTGGGAACGCTGTCTCAGCTGTTGCGCGTAGCATCACAGAAATAAAAACAAAAATGACTGAACATGAATTATACCAGAGGATGTCATCAGCCAGGGAGTTAAACTATTACTTCGATAAGCAATATTTCAATTAAATGAATAACAGTTATTAATAAATAGTCAGTTTATATTGTGGAAAAGTAACTGTGGACAAGTCAATTTGTAGTTTCGGCCGCTAATATTTATGTTGTACGCTTGCATTATATCATAGTTTCAATTGTCAATTTAAATGACTGATATATCTACCCAAATTGTTAAATAGCCTACTTCTTTATACTAAATAGACTAATAATTTTACAAACAGAGTAATGTCATCATGATTATGGATTCAGAAGTGCAATTTAATGAACGGGACATAGTATACACTTTCCCCCCCTTCTCTACATCCCCTGTAGTTCACACCCATTACTCAAGGGTCTCTAAAGTACTGACAATATAATAATCGCTCAGCCTGCGGATCGACATTATTCATTTCTCTGTTAAGTGGTAGTCAGCATACAGTGATGTTAAAAAGAAAATCCAAGTCAGTTGATTCTGAAGCTCAACTGTTGATGTTACACCTGCTGCCGGACTGCTGTCAGCACAGACCTGCTAACACCTGGGATGACAAAGCAGGGCAAGCCGGCAGAAGAAGTTGGAGATGAGGGTACCCGTGTTATGTGTTCATTAAGTGATTATCATATCTTTCTTATAGTATATGATTGAGTTCCCCCAAAACACATGATATCGTTGGCACACTGCCATTAGACAATTAGACAGTAACAGTCTTTTTTTTTTTGCTTTGGAGGACTGCAGGTTGGTTGTGCGTGACAGGTACGACAGGTCTGCATCACTCGTAAATTGTGTTCGTACCTAATTCATAAAATCACATCACGAGATCATGTGAGAATCCATCTTGTCGGGCTTCAAGTTATATGCTTGTGTCAAAACCGACAGTAGTTTGGACCAATCAACGTCCAATGAGGATTCTCATGTGATCTTGTGAATCCGGCTGTCTCGCACCAAGGTAGGATGGTGACAGACTGAGATAGACAGATGGTTCATCCAGTGATCTGTCATGTATTTTTTCAAAGCACCTGCCCTTTTCTAAACAGTTTACAAGGACAATTTCTCAGATGGTACTGTATAACAAACCATCTGGCACGTCAGGTTAGGTGATATGTGCCTTTTGGGGAAAAAATTAAAACATTTGGGAGTCACAACTCTAAAACATAGCAACATGGGTGAGGGTTAGGGTTTAAGAAATGTAGGGTTTGACAAAATCTGAGAGAAGTACCTTTGCATCCACAAACACCCTAGTATTTTCCCTGTGATTGAAGGTAGTTTGCTATGACAGATTCATGAATATGAATCTTCAGTTTAAGAACACCCAACAGCTCAACTCATTTATCTCCTCCATCTTCTATCTGCTGTCAGATAAAAAGAGAAACATTATAAAAACATTTATATACAGTATTAGACCCCAAAGAATATTTCTCAATGCATTGTACTCATCAATTTGAGTGCTGGGGGGGAACAAATAAGAGTCAACTATTTACAGCATTAGGGGAAAAGAGTGAAAGGGGATGAAAATTCTTCAGGTCCTACTTTCAAGCACTGTCAACCTGTCTTTATGAAAGATGAACTGGGACACTTCGAAAATTGAGAATCATGGTCTACTGTGTATGAATTGTGTGTGTGTTTGTGTGAGACTGTGTGAGTCTGTTTAATGCTTTGTATTGTGTGTCTGAGAGGGACAAAATAAAACAAGAGAATAATGCTGGGCAGAGGATGCATTTTTGCATTTTAAGTTGATGTCAAACTAAGTAAGTCACAGGTGACACCTGTGTATAGTTTTCACTGTACATGCCTTTTAAAATACACTGCAAAAACAAGGAAGGGGACTGCAGAGTGATAACAGCTATAACTATTTATCATTTCCATGTCGTCAGAGTTGCCTAAAAAACAACAAACCCACACACAAACTAGTCATCTGAAATTTCCTACTCAGCCTATTAGCAAAGAATTACAACATCAGACCTGAAATGCTGAAACTCCACAGCTGGCCTTTAAAAATAAAATGTTATTATGTGTATGTTATCGATATCATCAACAACACCACCCTGTTCAAGACAATGTACCCTGGTCTACACACCCTCAATGGAAGGCCGATGCCATTCCTTTACTTCCTGCCTACCAGAGCAGAACAATGAGTGTTACTGACCTTGGGTAAGACAATATGGACGTAGGGTTACTGGAGGGTCACATGTAAAGGATAGGCCCAATTCTGCCTTTGATTATAATCCTACTTGGTTCTGATGGCAGCCTGTAATAAGGCAGCCTATGAGAGAATATGATGCAGTTTAAATGCTATAATGACAAGACGCACCATGCCCTCTCAAACGGCTCATAGCAATGATTCAAATGCACTCTGTGTCATATATCAGCATACTGTGATGTTAGTGCTCAATTGAACTCTGGCTCCATAAGGAAGTCGAGTGAAAAGGTTGGCTTTCTGAGAGGTTAGCTGTTAACCAGTGGGTCAGTATATGGAGACAGATGACTTTAGGGGCCCACTGTTAGCCTTGGCAGCAGATTCTCAACAATAGATTGGCGATGTTAACTGTAGGGCTGTAATCTCCCAGTCGACTAGTTGATTTATTGGTCGATACGTTCTGGCTCGACCAAAATTCTGATTGGTCGTTTTTTTGGCGTGTTAATTTCATCAGGTGGAAAGCACTAATTGCTAATGGGGGTGTTTTCAGAGAACCCCTGTTTCACATGTAATAGTCTGTCTTCAGAACACCCCCCTTGTTTTCACTTTTTTTGGATTAGCTCAACCCACTGGAGACAGATTGAAGAAAGTACTAGAAGGCCTTGGTCTGGTGGTTTGCTGAATATTTATTTAATTGTGAGTGATTAATTTACAGTCAGTCCTCCTCTACCATGTCAAAGACATCGGCAGTATGGCAGCATTTTACAAAAATAGATAACGGACGCCCGCAAATGAGACGTATTCTCCCGGAATCTGGAGTGAACGAGTAAGAGTGCGCACCAGAGAGTGACAGCGCGTGTTTGTGTGTCTATAAATGCAGCGCGTGTGAGAGCAAAGCGTCCTTATAACTCTGTGTTGCCGCTTATTACACCGATCGAACCCCCCCGCCCCGGGACAGACACCTAGTGTAACCCCCCCCCCCCTCGGAATGGACCTCCCTGAAATGACTTTCTGCAGGTTGGGATGTCTCAACATGGCATATCACCTAAAAACGGTAAGCTAACTTGTCTGCGTTATGTTGCCCCGTCTGTTTTGAGTAGGCTATATGAACATATCAGAATTGGCATATTTCATATGTCATATATGTCATATTCCTCAACAGTTCTTGTACTGATATCACTAGTTGACATAGTACTATTTTCGGCAAAATAATTAAGTCAAAAACGATTTAATATACTGCAAATAGCCTACTAGTTTTTTTTTATTATTTATAATTCATTTAGGCGGACAAGGCTACCAAGTACTGCGCAGCTAATTAATCTACCTATTAACCCTAACCCTAACCCCCCCCCCCCACGAGTCGATTTTTAGTCGAAATTTCAGGACTTCAGTCGACCAAGATTTTCTTTGGTTGATTACAGCCCTAGTGAACTGTTTCTCTACTGCTTGCTTACACACATGGGACCAGAAACACAAACACATACAAACCATCCTCTGTGCCGCCTTGGCAGCAGTAACCCTGTGGGCAGTACCACAGTCCACCCCACCCCAACCCTTTCTTTTTCTCTTCTTCTCGGTCCTCTCTCTCTATCACCATCTCTCAAGAGCTTTGCTGGACTGTTGCCCAGCAGGCTGTGGAAAAGCCCTTTTACAGCTATAGTAAAAACAAAAAAAGTAGAGGAGCTGATATAAAGGGCAAAAAGGTCTTAAGAAGGGAGATGATGGAGTGAATAAATGCTGAAAACAGAATGTGCATACTTACATAGATGGAGTAAGGACTTCAGACTTAATCACAACATGGCAACATATTCAATTAATCATTACTACAAAACATGCTACAGATTGTTAGTTGAGATGCACAGGGATGAGACAAGAGAACATCTGGCGTTACTGGTGATGGCCTGCATTTTGGAAGTCATTTTGTCATCTTCTGTGTATAAATGATAATTCAAGAACTAAATGGCAACAAAGTCTGCAGACATATCATATTAGTTTTAATTCAGTACCATAGTCCTTGTCTGTTCCAAGAAGCAGGTTAGATAAGATAGAGTTAGATAACAGCTGAGAAAAACCTTAGGACATGCAATAAGTTTATTTACATTTGTCCAGTTTACAATTTAGAGGGGTTTCAGGTCTACTCAGCAAAGTAGTCCAGGAAATTTAAAAAAACAAACCTGCCTCTTAAAACAGGCCTATGCTAATTTAATGACATTAAGCACATTTAAACATGAATGTATGATCTATGTTTTATGTGTACATGTGCATTGTGACATTATTGGCATGTGTGCTGTGTGATCCAGCAGCTTGGAGGCCAAGACAAATTTCATTTATTTTATGAAAGGGCTGGAGATGTTAATGAAGTGGGATCATTGTTATTGATCTGCAAGTGCATACATACTGAGAAGGATGGTGTTGATGAGTGTCTATACTAAGGATATTGATCGGGCTCAATAGAAACATGCACAAGATAACAAGAAACATTGATCACAGTAAACAGGGGAGACACAATATCATGACATCCTTCCTCTGTGAAGTTTATATTCCACACAGTGCTATTGACAAGACAGTCAGTGAGAAATAATTAATGAATTGAGAGAGAGAGAGAGAGACCATCATGCAGATGAGCAAGAGAAGGGGGTGGAGAGATGGAGAGAGATAGATGGCTTACACCTGGCAGGAGAAGATTGATTAATTGTTTATGATGGTGAAAAATTGAACAGATACTAGAAAGGAAACACAGGAATAAAACGACAGATGAAATGATTGCCAGAATAGGACTCTGGATGTTTGTGGATGAGGATATGTGGATGAAAGGCTGATAAATATGAAAAATGTGCTATATCAAATTTGAGAAAAATAACAGAAGGTTGAAGTAAAAAAGAGGGAGAGATGAGGTGAGGAAGTGAGGGTTTTGGGAGACGGAATCATAATGAACCAAATCACAGTACTCATCTCCTGGCTTTAAACCAATCCTAGTGTCTTCCTCTATTAATCCATCATCAACTGTTCCCACATCCCTGCTGCCAGGCTGGAATGTGTGTACTCCTGGGTGAATAAACAACCTGATAAATGAAGGTCAGAACTAGACAAAGTGCCCACTCTCAAAACTGTTGCTGTGGGGCCACAGGAGCCAAGTAAATAATTCACTGACCTGCAGAATGGGGCGTGCGTCACTGTTTAAACAGGCATATTCTGTCTCATCTGTAGTGTTATCTTAGTTCACATTTATATGTTGGCTGGTTGAAATAATTAATGTAAAAGAGATTCTATTTTGTGTCCACCTTGTCTCAGATGCACTGCAGTGTTTATGATAGTCACCAGTTTTGATGAGTGTGAACAGCTGGTGGTGTAAATAAATTGGACTCTACTTTGTTTCACTGTGTGTGTGTGTGTGTGTGTGTGTGTGTGTGTGTGTGTGTGTGTGTGTGTGTGTGTGTGTGTGTGTGTGTGTGTGTGTGTGTGTGTGTGTGTGTTTGTTGTGCAGTAAGATAGGTAGCTTGCACTGCTATGCAGCTCAGTGTTCAGCCATGCAGAACACAGAAACAGTAATCAAACAGAAAGGAAAAAACAACCCACCATGACTACAACCTGGAACACCTGCTATCACACATTTGACTGGGCTACAGTTGGTCACACACCATCAAGGTTTTGCTATACAAATAACTGTAGCAACCTGGTAATATAGTTACCCATTAGTGAATGACACCCACTGAAGAGGTTTTGGGTTTAGCAAATACCAAAGAACTATGCTGCATGAAGAGAGGTTTGACCATTCTAATCTGTGTTATAGATAGACACTGTTGAGTTATGTGGTCCTCTCTGCTCTTTAGCTAATTAAAAATCAATTTAAAAAGCATGTGGGAAAAGATATCTAATGTATTGGAAAAGTTGATGGAGCAGTGAAACTTAAAAGTTAACTAAATAATCTCAGGTCTCAAATCTATCTATTTGTCCTCCAGATGAACAGTTGAAATATTCTTAGCACACAACTTAATAATAATAATTGGTTAAAAGGTCAAAATGGAAATTAACACAGTCATCCCCAAGCAGGTAAAGAAGAGCACAAACCCCGCTGAGTCCTACCTGAAATGAATTTTGATTTGGATTAACACTGATGGAGATAATTATATAATATACGTGGGGTTGAAGCCTTTTTGAAGGTGTTAACAGCTCTCACTTGGGGTGCTGAGACCACCGTAGCATAGCTTCAACAACGTTTGCTGTTGCACAGCTTGTCTCAACAAACCCACCACTGCAGAAAGCGTCAAACTGAAGTAATTCTGACACGGCTGTCACCAAAGCTAATAAACAAGGCTTATATGCATGCTAACACATATTCAACAACATATTCATATTTACTTGCACACATACAGACATAGACACATGCACACACACACTCTCCTTCGCTCTACACCAGTAATAATTGCTGATTAGCCTTATCAGCATCATCAAGCTTTAACGCATCACTATGGGGTAGATTACATAGACAACCATATCCATGATGATGATAATGGAAATGGAGAGTCCTCATCATCAGCCATAAAACAGACTCTGATTACAGTCATTATTAGTTATGATGACTCGAGCTGATTAATAATTTAAATAAGTTGATAGGTCTAACTAGGTGGAATTCAATGCTTATCAGTTTAATTAAATATATTTCTGTAGCTGAAAATAGTTTCTATTTTAACAGTGTTTAATCGTTTAATTTGTCAGTACTAAGTTACAATATTTTTTTCAGGCAATCAAAGAAATTACAAATATGGTTTCAGTTCTAACTCAGATTAACTTTTGTTTGGACAGCATTACTTTTTATGTGTGCTTTTGTGCAGGAAATGTGTGTGCGTATGCATACGTGTGTGAGTGTGTATTGTCCCTCGCTGACAGATTGGTAAACTAGCAGAGCCAAATGAGGTGCTTCCTCATTAGCCTCATTAAGCTGAACCCTTGTTTTGCTAATTGACATAAAAACACTTGCTTATGAAAGAAAAGTGAATGAATAGAAAAGCTGACAATTACCTACTGTCCCCTCCCCGAGCTTTCTGTCTTACTCTATATGTATGTATGTGTGTGTGTGTGTGTCTGTCTGTGTGTGTGTGTGTCTGTGTGTGTGTGCGTGTTTTATGAATCAGAGCCAACAGATGGATGCCTCAGGCATTGTATGGATACTTCATTCATCCAACATGATTCAGTCATTTGTTGATGGCTAATGTTTTCTTTTTTCTTTTGCACACAATATCTCTTTTACTTTGTTACAATTAGTGTAGGTTCTTATTTAAATTTCATCAATGATTATGTATACAAAAAGGGCATTTACTCAAAACGTCAAAAAAATCATCAAAGAATGACTGCAATTTTTAGGAAGATTAATCTTTAAAATTAAAAAAAAATAAAAAAAAAATATTTTGGTATTTTGCCTCATCGGGCAGTTGAGAACTGTAAGTGAAATGATACTGGATACAGCACCAGACAGTGAAATGCTGAATGCAAACAGCATGCATGATAATGTTACAGGCAGAAAAAAAATAGGGGAAGTGAACAAGTGAACAAAAAATAACATTTGTGGCAGCGCAAAAATGAGCTGACAATGTTATACGCTGTGGGTCGGTATATAAAAGAAATAAAAGAGGGTTTTGTTGATTTACCCTCATGGGAGGCTCTTGGTCTACTGAACATAAGGAAGAGAAACATGCCTGCTGGTTACCATGGAGACTCTGCAGCATTTCTGAGAGCGACAGAGAAGAAAGCTTTTGTCAGAGAATTTCAGATACTGTGCAAACACACTCACTGCTTTGTAAGTCTTACTCACACAAACACACAGACGCACAATAGATACCATATCAGGCAAATATGAAATCAATATTTGGAGTGATATCCCTGCAGAAATAAAGAATCGCTCAACACTTCTAGTAGCCTTTGACTGACAAGCACATGCTCACACACACTCTCTCGCTCACACACACAAGGGCTGTGATGGTGACAAATGCATAGGAAAAGAGCTGTGGCGAAGAATGAGATTTTCGTGGGAAATGTTTAATCTCTTTCACACATGGTGCCAGATGACACTGCACAAAGACAGACGAACACAAACACCACACACACACACACAAACATAGAGCTCACGGTCAGAGTGAGGTGTGAATAGACAGTGAACAGGCAATCTCTTCTCCTAATAGGACAAAACATGTAGTTCCTGAACGTGGAATGATTTATTACTCATCCATCCTTGCTTGGATAACAAGGTGACTTCATGTAACCGGGTAGGGAAAAAAAGTGACAGCAGTGAGTCACATTGTACTACGTAGAATTTGAGTGGCATGTCCTAAGCCTCTCCAAAACAAAGCAACCCTTCAGCAATGTCGACCAAGACATACACAGACAAAGACACACACGCAAACATTGAGGCATGCACAAACATCCCGGGTGAGACAGGGAGTCGAGGGACTGGCCAAGGAGTGTCTTTGCTTGACATTTCTACAGGATCCACACAGAGAAAAAAAGACATCAACCAGGAATGAGTCTGAACAACCAGGATGTAAGACAGGAGATCAATGAGTCCCATTTGTCCATCAATGCCTGCTAAAAACACTGTCGACAAAGACTGGTGGAAAGTAGTGGTACATTTCTTTAATTGTTGTACTTAACAGGAACTTACTTACTGCTTACTTACATATTTCAATTCCCCTACATTTCAGAGGGAAAATATTTAAACATTATTGTCTTGATGCACTTTTTCAGAAGGAACACAGTAGGATAGCTAGAAATAGCTCCACCTCAGTGTGCTGAAGCATCAAAATTCTGCATAAATGAATGCATTACTAGGACAAAAATGGTTAGACAATACACCATTGTTTATACACTCTTGAAGGAGCCTAAATTAGATAATCACTATTAAGTAGCATTCTTGCTAGTAATACTACCATTTTGAATGCAAAAGAGTATTGTACTTCCACCATTTCAAAATAGTGGCAAGAGACCTTCTAATAGAAAAAAGTAAATAAAATGCTAAATAAAAAATAATAAGGTATCAGGTATCATTTAGTTATCTGTCTAATGATGATGATTGTCCAAATATTTAATCAAACGGTTATATTTAAGAGGTACCCTGCTTAAAATAAATAATTATAAAAGACGAAAAGCCATACCTCTTTGGTGAAGGTAATGCACAGTCAAGTGACTAATGTACCAATGTACTATATCGTACAGACATTATGGAGAATAAATACAGAGATGGAGTTAGTTTGGTGAACAGTTAAAGAGTGGCTGTGCCAGTTTTGGTGAACTTGTCTTGCCAAGTGTCCATCTTTGGGGAGATGAATGTCAAGCTCTGAATAATCCCAGAAGGTCCTGTTACACAGACAGATAAGCTTATCTTCTGACACCTCCCCTGTGTATCTGTGAGTGCGTGTGTTTCTGTGTAGGCATTGCTTTTTTATGCTCTTACAATTGTCACGTATTTGCATTGCTCTGTGCATTCATGCGAGGATGCATGTTTGTATATATATATATATATATATACACTACTTGTCTGTGTGCGTGTATTCACTTATCCCCTTGGTTATCTATGGCAAAACCCCTATCTGAATCTTCATCCTGGGGAATAAGCTTATTAAAGTCAGCTGTCCCAGCAGTCCAGTGCATCAAAGACTACCAATTACCATCCACATTACAAAGACTGCACCAATGTAAATTAATGTGTAGTTCTGCTTCATATCCTTTCAACCAGGGTTTGTCAGACAGTGCCATGTACAGATGAGTCTAACAGGACTTTGATTAACCTGACTGGGCTTCAATAGGGAAAGATACAGGGCTATAACGCAGACCTGAGTTCCTCAAATCATTAAGATGAATACCACATGAATGATGACAATAAATTGTATTCAGTATTGATAGGATTGTGTGATGTTGACAACTTACTGAAAAGCAACATGGTTTATAAACTGGGAGGTTTATACACAGTTAATGGTCTCGCTGACTGACTGTATATGTCAGACTTCCACTAGGTGGCATAGTTTCACGGTTAACACACAATATTCTTGTGAATGTCACATTGCCCTTTTTTAAAAAAAGCAATTACCAATATAATGCTTTGACATTCTGACACTGGGAATTCTCCTACATATTAAACCAACACTCTGCTGTAAATTTCAACAAGTTTCTTGTTGTACGGACATCATATTTACCAAAGAACTCAAGCCAGGACTTGTTGAACTCACATTTTTCACGATTGAGTGTGAGAACACTTTCTCTGAGGAGTGTGAGACCACTTTCTCTGAGGAGTGTGAGACCACTTTCTCTGAAACTGTGCTTGGATGTTGTTGTCATCGCTGTGGTTCTTCACACCAGAGAGACCTTGCAGTGTTTGGCCTATGGGATTTTGAAATACCTCAGCTGTGGAATATATGCCAAAACTTGTTTGTAGTGCCTCATTCCAAGGTGAGTGGTGAATGTAGTGACGTATCCGCTGTCTGAATGAAGCTGTAGCTGATGGTATCCAGCTTTCATATCCAGTTTGGAAAACACAGTAGCTCCATTTAACATGTATCACCTCGGCTTTTATGGCAGTGATGTGACCTATCCCCTTTTTTGGTGTTAGCTTGGGACATGTTAAGGTGCAACAATAGGTTGTGTTCTGTTTTTTCACCTGGTGCAGTTATGTGATGGACTTTCTTAGGGTGTTGGTTACCCTTGTCTTGTTGCTAATGTTAACTGTGTTAATGTCTTTCAATTTTGAACAGTGTTGTCTTGCAAAATGGTTTAGTTTACCACAGGCTCTGCATTGTTTGTTTCTAGCAGGACATTCACCATTGTGAGGATTTACCTCTTAATCCCTGTTTTTCTGATCATCTGCTGTTGTTTGTTGGGTGCTGTTGTTTTGGATGCTTGTCCACAGTCATTTAATCCATGTTGACTGTAGCTGCTGTGCCTCTTTCTATGCCAGTCAATTCAGACATTTCAAGTGTTCCTCCATGGTCAAGACACCCATCTAGGCTTAGTTCAGGCTCCCTCAGTACTTTTCTTGCAGTCTGGATGATGCACAGCTTTGTATGATTTGAGTTTTGATCTCTTTGATCCATTTGCATTTAATTACATTACATCAATTTTCAAAACTTTGGACCCATTTATTCCAGTGAGGTCTGACCATACACTGCACACTATATAACGATTGATACAGCGAGGTGTGACGGCACACATTAGTTTGCACTGTTACTTTTTTGAAGCCCAGAGTTGCAGTTCATAGATGGTGCCATCGTTTCCATTTGGAGCCTGCACCTTTTAAAATGAGGATTATGCAGTGTTGCCTTTCATGCTCTGGAAATATTCCCTGCTACCTCTGACCAAAGCAAATGCTAGCTTACTGGAAACACAGAGTGGTGCACACTTGAGCTAATATTAGCTACCCTAGCTAAATGATGCTAACATGGCAGTGGTAGAACCATTTGGGTCCGACAGAGCCAGGGTCAGTTTAAGTGGTGGGAGTGCAGCAGTGTTTTTGGCCATGCTTGCTGCGGTGTGCAGACTACCATTCATGTTTGTTTATGTTAGCTTAGCTAGCTTAATTTAGCCTCACTCATGCACTTGTCTGTCTTTCTCCCCTCTTTTTTCTATGGCAAAACAGTGGTATCTGCGCAGTACTTCAAGGTCTGCTTTCTCTTTCTCTCTGTCTCTTTTCCTCATGCCTCTTCACTTGCTGCAGAGCTTTCACCAGGTCGCTATGGTAACTTAGGTTTCCTGCCAAGATCACTTCCAATGCACCAGATTTGACATTCCTCTTTAATTCATTGCCTCCTTTTCCTCTCCTGTCCATCAATCTATCTTCCCTACAAAGCAGATCAAAAAAACACATTAACTCTTTTTTGTGGCATAGGAGTTACATTTTCTATAAATTTATAAATCTTCTTGTTTCTGGAGCATCTATCACGATAAAATACCAATATCAAACACATCAGCTCCACCTTTATCTGTTGATATATATTAGGGATGCTCGATATTGACTTTTCTGCCGATATCCAATATTCCGATATTGTCCAAATCTTTGCAAATTGCAAATTTACTATCCGTAGGACACACTTGGAAATAGTTCCAAACCACAGACATAAGCCCCGTTTCTGGAGGCTGGACCTTTACAGGAACGTCCTCTCACTTGGTCCTCTCAGCTGTTGTGTTTCCATAGCAGAGTAGGACCCAGATAGGACCCACCGGACCCTGGCGGTGACGTCACAGAGGCGACTCACCGACAACATAACAGAGAAAACGACAATGACCTTGTTTCTGGTTTGTGTGTTCGTGTACATGGTGGTGGACGCTGTGAACTTGTTAGCCACCCACGAGTCTAGCGTGTTGTTGTTGTTTACGTCATCAAGCGCGTTCCCCGGTAAACGTCCCATGCTGCAGTCATGCAGGCTCGGAAATGCTGAAGCCTACAGAACAACCATTGATATAAAAACCTGATACGGATACTTCCCGACGTTACATTTTTAAGTAAATATCGGCCGATAAAATCGGAGGGCCGATATTATCGGACATCCCTAATATATATGATAACAATAAAAAATAATTAGCTTTTATCAAGAGAAAAGTTAAACAAACAAATATGCACACACATTTTCTTTCTCTCAACTCATATACTCACACAATACATAAGGTGTGCTTGTTTGTGCTTAATTTCCTATTTTTATAGGTATAATTGTGTCAGACGTTTGGAGATTAGAGCTCCAGTATGAGTATCATTATTGAGGTGTTTTTCTTCACTGGTTTTTCTGAGTGAAGGATTCTTGAGGGTCTCCACGTCAACAGGGACATCAAACTCCTGGTGCTTCGCCTGCCTTGAGACCAAGCAACCTTAATGTCAGTAACTGTGTTGGGACACCATACAATGATTTCTACTTACTGTACTAATTCAGTTCCTTGGAACTGACTGAAAACACAGCACAATAAAGGAAACAGCCTTTTCCGTGCACGACCAGTCATTGTGAAGATTGCTATGATATCTCCAACAGTATGCTTTGTATAGCTTTATGTCTTTTTCTCCATTGTCTGTCTGTTTGTTGTTTGAACATTCTGACATTTGTATTAGAAATACTATAGGTCTGATCTGTGTCTTTTTCTGAAAAAAATACTCAAAAAAGTATTTGGTGAGTCAAGACAGTACAATTTCTAACTTGATGGTTGTATTTGTTTGTTTATTTGGTTGTTGTTTTTTTTTCATTTTTTTTTCATAAAAATTAATTTATAACCAAATTTAAAACCACTTCATAACCTTCACTAGAATGGCTATTATTCATTTTTTCCTTACTGTAGACACTAAAAAAATGTGATTATAATGACTTTCACTGCCACAGATTTAACAAGGGACCTGAGCAAGGCTGGTAATTTCCGTTGGAATTGTTACGTGACAAATTTACATATTTCCTTGGGATTAAAACCACCAAAGATCTCTGCAACTTCTACAAAGCACATCACCAAGTATAATTAGTTATTTCTGAATATTACTTAAAGTATAAACAACAGTAAGGTTATAGTGGCCGTTGTGTTCTGACCTTGCTGTCCAAAGCTGTCACTTAGCAACAAATGCTGTACAGGACATTCAGAGGGCAAAAACAGAATGAGGGACACACTTAATAAAAGACACAGCAAGCACTGACCTATACATGCACTGAAAGTTCCCCAGGAGCATCTGTTGTGAGATCAAACCACATTCTGAGGTGAATAGGAAGACAGACCTACTGAACACACGCACCCAAGCATGCACATGCGCACAACAGGATCCCATTCAAATACATTCACTTGCAAACCTTACAGCAGCCATCATAATTGCAAGTGTTACCTATACCCTTACAGACACCCTGTCCTGAATTCTGATTTATAGCCTTTACCCCATGGGAAACCATTTTACTAATGAAGTCTGGAAAACTCCCTACATGCAATCACTTTTCTTGGTTTTCAATTGTAGTAGGGGCATGGTGACTTCACAAGGACAAGCCCCCTTTCTCTTATTCTCTGTCTGTCTGTATTTCCCTCTGTCTCACATTCTATATCTCCATCTCCTTCACACAAACAAAATTCCCCACCAAAGTGTTATTCTGTACAATAATTACTCCTCCATCAGCCTGCCTCTCAACTCCAACTCATTGAGCTATTGGCTGATGGTTTAATGCTACTGAGCTGGCGTCCCCTACTGAGTTAGTAGAGAAGACAGGGGTCTGGACCTCTGTCCGGCTATGAGATTAGAGGCTATGAGACTTTTGCCTGGCTATGTCTGTCCAGTGACCACTTTTGGCGAAGCAGAGACAGAAAATGAGTGCACAACTTGGACCCAGATCTGATAAAGAAAAATACATCTGAGAGATGTGACGGAGATTAATCAGGATGGTAGGACTGTGTTTACCTTGCCCAAATATGGATGTCAGGATCCAAAGCTATGCAGTTTATTTGCATGCATGCTAGAGTCAGTCTATTGTTGGTCAGTAGATGTGAAAACAGTTACCATTACAGAGTCAAATCCATGCCAGTAAAATGTCCATGTTTGTTGAAAATGGACTTTGAAAGGGATGACATGGAAGACCATATTTGGGAACACCCATAACTGCATCAGATTTTTGATGTCTTACTACACTATGAGACTGGATTGAGCATAACTCTGATTCACACCTCATGCAAACACAGATATGCCTGCTGTATTTATTTTGGATCTTTTTTCAGCCTCCACATTGAAAAAAAAGTCCAACTTATAGGCCAAAAGACCAGTAATGAGTTTCTCTGTTTTCTTTGTTTTTGGCCAACAGCTGAATCATGATCAGAGTGAGCATACTGCTAAGGCACAGAGTGGAGCAAAGGAACTGCTGCACAGATGAGAGACATTTTTCTAACTGTATGCAGAGGGCAACACTTCAAAGACAAACCCTCAGAACTCGGCTTCAACACTGTTAATTAGGTACGGCTGTTTTATATGAAAACAAAACACGTTGATTCAATCAGAAACTTAATATGCTTCAGAAAGAGACTGTAATCATCAAATTCCTATTATTACAGTTATTTTCTCCCATTTGTAATGCTAAGCACTGCTGAGATTGAAACTGTAACAATCATATTGTTTTATATGCTCATCTATCGTTTTCTGCAGTTGGATTTACTTCACTCTTTGTGTGTATGCACATTTGTGCATGACTGCTGTCTGTCTGCCTCTTCTGCTGTTTGTGTGTTTCTATCAGTCTGTGTATCCCCTCCATCTAACAGTTCTGATGCACATTTACTAATGTCTACATTTATGCTGCAGCCTTACAGGCAAACACTCTCTATTCTATTTCTGTGGACAAAATGCCCCAGAGCAGAACCTGTGAGATTGTTCCACATCTCTGCAGCATGTAAAATTGTGGCTACTCAATCAATGTCCAACTGAGCCTTTTTTCCCAAACACATACAGTCTAGCGAGTCCTTTTTGCATGTAAACAGCAGGTTATGGCTGTGACTAGGCCCTCCATCAGCTCCATGATAGCTCAGGCTGCCTTTCCTGCTCTCACTGATTATAATGGAGCTACTTAATTGAGTTAACCACTGCTGAGTGAAAAATCAACAATCAAAAAACAACAGTGGTTAGATACTGTAGCTTTAGCACTGAAAGCATAAGTGAAGTGTGAAGCCCGGTTGAAGACCTCACCCCATTGAAGTCTGTTACACAAGCCTCAGTCACACGACAGGACTAGCAGAAAACCACCACTGTAGAATGCCATCATAAAAATTAGTCTCACCCACATCATGTCTCTAAGTGATAAATCATTAGAACACAACCAGGCAGAGAAAATGTAATCTCATGCGTCCAGGTGGTACAACATCCATTCGAAATGAAATGATCTGCCACATTTTAGATACAGAGTTGAAGACAAACTCGTCTGGGATAAACATACATTGCACATTTGTCTCAAAGAACTTCAAATCTGAACAACACATAAGACCTTTTATGTTTGGACACTCATAGAACTAGTATTACAAGGCATGACCGTTCTTGTTTAGCTTTAACATGTTACCCTTAAAGGAGGTAACATGTTAATTTGCTTTTGTACATCCCTACCCATGCACATGTATACACAAATAACAGCTTAACCACACAACAACATGATCCAATGCAAGGTCCTATGATAGAGAGAATGTAGTGCTGATGTTGCACTAAAATTACTTTACAAAATAATCCATGACTTTATTAAACCTCTTGTTCTATTGATCTACATGCACAGTTATTACAGTAGATGTAAGCAAAACTTCTCTCATCTACCTGCAGTCATGTTGTTCACCAGGCTAACAAGTAATCAACAGTACCATCGCAAGCACATTCAACTCAAACTGACTGGTTTCATAGTGGTCTTGACATAATAGAGAAGAAAGATGAAGGCAGAAATATGAAAAGATACATGAAGGGAATTGGAGCAAGATAATAAAACATGTGGCCCAGTGATGCTTTACTCAAGTGCATTTTTGAGGTCATGCTAATGTTAAATGTTGAATCAGCCCTTGAAGATGGAGGAAAAGAGGGCAGACACGTAAGGTAAGCGAAAGTGATAGAGACGAAACAACAGTGAAAATGAGAGACAGCAAAGCCAGCGGCAAAGTCAACACTGTCATTACAGTGATGATTAGATAGGCAGAAGGGGTGAATCAGGGAGCAGAGACACTAAACACCTCAAAACACAGCTTAGAGGCTCTGACATGACCTTCATGAGCTAACCACTATGCTGCTGGGACTCACATGAACCTGCAAAAATAAACCAATAACAAATAATTACAGGGTAACCTCCGGATGGTATACAATATCGTGTCACAGTGCCAGATTCCTCTTAAAAATATATTTTTATGACAACAGATCAATTTCCAACACATAAATATGTTCCATTACATCTCTTAATAACAGAACAATATGCTTCAATCAAAGTGTACTTACAGTTTAAATTTGAGATCTAATACCAAAGAAGCACGATCACCTGTACAGCTCAAATGTTCTATTTCCAATCGTTATCTCAGATAGTTGTTGTTTTCTTCAGTTACAGTTGAAATATGCAGCTGGAGTCAATTTTAGTGACAGCTGAGGTCTAATTTCAGTGCTCATTTAGCCCAATACTACTGCAATACTGCACTTAACACACACAAACACACACACACAATTTAAACCTCCCACAGTGGTTGGCCATAAGTTCACTGACCGCAGGGTATTTCGCAGGTCTCCACCCCATGTTTGTAAGAAATGTAACAGCAGTGAATAACACGTAGGGGGTGGGTGGGTGTGTGTGTGTGTGGGGGGGGGGGGGGACTGACTCTCACCCCAAAGTGCTTGTCTCATCCATGATAGGAAGTAGAGACAAACAGTAATTTCAGTTCAGTTCAATTCAATTGAACTGAGATATCCATTATTTTATAGATATCAAAAGAAAGACTACTGACAAAAAATAATGAGGTGTCAAATAGTAGGCATAATAATCGAAGCTTGTGAAGTGCAGTTCTATATCGTATAGGCTACGTCTTCTAAGAGCTATCGCTGTTGGGTTTATCCCTCGCGCACCTGCGCAGTCCTGAGAAAAAATAGTCAACGCCCACCCACAGGGGGCCCCACCTACACGGTGTATAAATACCCGTGTTGACCTACAATCAGCTCCCATTTTCTTTCAGCCACCAAGCTGCAAGTACTTGAGAAACTATTCTACAGAAAGAGCCCTTACTGACATCTCCCAAAGACCAATACATTGCTCGGTTGGCAGACCGGATCCACAAGTGTGCCTTCCAAGCCTCTGCTGCGACGAACAACACCGCCCTGCTGGTTTCCAGCATTCTTAAGATTGCAGCAGATCCTCTGATGCATCCTGAACTGGCCACGGAGCTGGGCAACGCGGCCAGCGCTGCCCTCACTCTCTGAGCTTGTCCCGCCGTCTGCATGGCCCGGCAGGCTGCCTGGGCAACTATGCAGCATCGTCGCCTGTGGCTGGACCAGACTCATATCCCCGAGGCGTCGAGACATGAGCTCCTCGAGGCTCCAATCCATCCGGACGGATTGTTCGGACCTCGTTTTCGAGCCATGGTTGATTCTATGAAAGCCACGTCGGAGGAAGCCAAGGCTATCCGGCGTCATTTCAACTGGAGCGAGCCGCCTGCGCGCCAGCAGCGCTTTCATGAGCGTTGCCCCTATAGTCCCAGCGGCGGCCGGTAAGACACCGAGCAGCGGCGGAGCCGGAAGCGACCCCCTGCAGCTTCGGGAGCGGCGCCTCATCCACCGGTCTCCTCCTTCACACCGGTGCCGGCCTTCCTTCCCACTCTGCTCGGCTGGTCGGCAGGCTTGTAGATATATGCTATGAATTGGCCACTGCTAAAATATCAGATAAGGGGATTAATTACTTTTTTGTTTGTTTCATATAAATATGTGGTCCTATGTGTAACAATTTGAAAGCAGTAAGCTTGTTGTGTAATAAGAATGCATCCCAGCTGGAAGACAGTTTACCCTGAAGTGTAATTAAATAGGTAGATTCTTGATGTGTGGATGAAGAAGGAAACCAGCGTTGACTCGTCCCACTTGTATAGGTTAAAGGTTTATTATTAACAGGAGATCGGGGTCAAACATTCAGTCAGAGCCCTGACCATCCTGTGTTAAACGATGCAGAACTAACCATAAAACCCCCACAGGATGTCTGGTGATTGTGTAGTTTCAGAAGAAGGGGGTCACATGGAAGTCACTATTGCGCCTGTTTAAAGGAGGTCACAGGAAGGTCACATATCCTGGACTGTGAGAAGATGGAGGATGGAGTCAGATCAACAGCCAATCAGGAGACGACAACACCTCACACATTACATCAACATTCTGTATTTTTGTATAAATGGGTCAGGGAAAGGATAGGAGTCAGACTTCATGAACTGACACACACTGTTGTTCATCAGGGACCGGAAGATCTCGACCCAGAGCTCTGTATGTTTTATTCATTTACTGCTAAATAAAATAGCCTGTGAGACCGCTCATCTTCTCCTATCCTTTCATTTAACGAACACACGGACTGAGCTAACACATAGGGTAAGATTTAGCAAGTAGAATTAGCTCAAGTCAAAACAGGCTCCACGGAAATGCCCAAAGGTTGGCCACTCGGGCTACGGCTGGGCAAACCCTCCCTCTGAGCCTCCGAAAAAGCAGAGCCAGAGAAGCTGACTTGTTTGGGGGACGTGTGTTAATGTTGCCGTTGATGCTGCTACTGCGGCTAATGCTGAATGTTTTGAAATAAAACGAAAACATCTTCTCCTAACGAGCAATATCCTACTGAACAAACAACCTACACCTGTCTCTGCTGATGCAGCTGTGGTTACTCACATGTTCCCCACACAATGCGAGCCAGCTCTCCCTAACCTGCTGGTTAGCAGACAGCTCAGCCTCGACGTTTTAAAGCACTACACATCCTCTGTTGGTCAAACAGAGTTTTCCCCAACACGTGCTTCTAATGGCAACCTGTGTGACAATTATCTTGCTTTCGGGTCGGATCCCCCGGAGGGCATCAGGGCGCATTCCACCAGGGGAATCACGTCCTCCACAGCCTAAAGGTGCGTTCAGACAGGGCGCGATGAGCGCGACAAAAATCGCGCCACAAATGAGAATCTGTCGCGCTATCGCTCAAGTTTCTACGCCTGACCATTTTGTGACCATAATGTAAAATTTGCGTCATCGCGTGTGACCCGAGACCGCCCATTCTCACTAGATAACAACAACATTGCTTCTTCAATCATCAACCATGGCTGAGATCAATTACTCTTTTCTCTCATATGTGTCCCTGAGGCTCCTGACCCAGCAAACACATAACGTTCCGGTGACCTTCCCAAAACGTTCCCAACAAGTTTTCTATTGAACATTCCCTAAAGAACATTTTAAGAACGTTGTATAAATGTTAGTGTCTAACGTAACATTCCCAAAACGTTCTAATAACCAGATGAAATAACGTTTTTATAAAGTAATTTTTAGAATGTTCCCCTAAAGTTCCCATTTGGTAGAATTTTGGGTAACCTTCCCACAACGTTCTAAGAAAGTTCTATAAATGACGGTTTTTATATAAAATTCCTAAAACGTTCTAATAACCAGATGAAATAACGTTTTTATAAAGTAATTTTTAGAATGTTCCCCTAAAGTTCCCATTTGGTAGAATTTTGGGTAACCTTCCAACAACGTTCTAAGAAAGTTCTATAAATGACGTTTTTTATATAACATTCCTAAAACGTTGTAATAACCAGATGAAATAACGTTTTTATAAAGTAATTTTTAGAATGTTCCCCTAAAGTTCCCATTTGGTAGAATTTTGGGTAACCTTCCCACAACGTTCTAAGAAAGTTCTATAAATGACGGTTTTTATATAACATTCCTAAAACGTTCTAATAACCAGATGAAATAACGTTTTTATAAAGTAATTTTTAGAATGTTCCTCTAAAGTTCCCATTTGGTAGAATTTTGGGTAACCTTCCCACAACGTTCTAAGAAAGTTCTATAAATGACGGTTTTCATATAACATTCCTAAAACGTTCTAATAACATGATAGTTGTAACGTTATTTGAGGGTAATTTTCTAACTTTCCCCAGAGGTTCCTGCACCAAGAGAAGTTATTGCACATATGCCATACAAAAATAATAATAATACAAATATTGCACCATTCCCCACAATATAATCATATTTACAATCGCCTCCAACTGAACACCACAAAGACAAAGGAAATGATAGTGGATTTCCAAAAGTCCAAGCTCCTTTTTCAGCCAATTCGTGGGGTGGATATTGAGGTAATGCTAACCTACAAATATCTGGGAGTTCACCTGGACAACAAGTACTGGTCCCCTAACATAGATACACTTTACAGAAAAGGACAGAGCTGCTCTTTTTCTTAAGGAGGCATCATATCCTTAGACATCTACAAAAATATGCTGCAGATGTTTTTACCAATTGTACTGTTCTATGCTGCAGGGGAGGCAACATAAAACAGAAAGATGAAAGACAGCTGGACAGGATGTGGTGGAGCAATGCACACACAAAGGAAGTTGGAAACCATCTTTTCGGAACTCTGACCATCCTCTTCATAGCGCCTTAGTGGAATGAAAGGGATGAGGCAGAGATCCACTGATCCAGCTACGTTGCTGAAAGATTCTGGAAATGTTTCATACGAACTGCCATCAGAATACATCATTTGTTTTGTTGAGCTACAAAGCAATTGAATTTGCCTTCGAGAATCATTGAGTTCTATTCTATTCTATTCTATTAATTCCTCTTCCCCTCCACCTCACACACACATCATCATTGTATCAGTTTGATTGAAAAAGTAAAAGAGAATTGTTACCTATTCAGTATATGGCAACATGTAACTTCCACCCAATGGCATCAGCTGATACTCTATGTAATGAATGTGATTTGGGTTGTACGTGATCCCTGAGGGTGGATGGGGGCAGCACAACAATGTTTTTGCCAGCCCTCTGGTCATATTTTGTTTGTTTTAGCTTTAATGGACAGGTTGCCATGTAATGGATAATGCACAGTAAGGTGGTCTCTCTTGGGGTGGCTGTGGCTCAGGAGGTAGAGCGGTCGTCCTCCAATTGGAAGATTGGCGGTTCGATTCCCGGCTCCTCCAGTCTACATGTCGATGTGTCCTTGGGCAAGACACTTAACCCCTAGTTGCTCCCGTTGCTGTGCCATCGGTGTATGAATGCAAGTGAATTGTTAGATTCCTCCTGATGTGCAGGTTGGCACCCTGCGTGGTAGCTGCCATCAGTGTATGAATGTGTGTGAATGCGGTGAATGAGTTGTAGTGTAAAGTGCTTTGAGTGGTCGAAAAGACTAGAAAGGCGCTATATAAGTACAGTCCATTTACAATTTGAGGATAAAAATCCTGATGTTCTAATAACCTTCTCAGGGAACATCATAATAACCTTCTGGTAACGTCAGGAAAACTTGCAGTTTTAACTTAGAACGAACGTTTGAGAGAAAACATTCTGGTAACCTTCTTAAAACGTTCTATTAACCTTCTCAAAACGTTCTGGGAACATCATAATAACCTTCTGGTAACGTCAGGAAAACTTGCAGTTTTAACTTAGAACGAACGTTTGAGAGATTCTGGTAACATTCTGGTAACCTTCTTAAAACGTTCTAATAACCTTCTCAAAACGTTCTGGGAACATCAAAATAACCTTCTGGTTACGTCAGAAAAACTTGCCGTTTATACCAGTATACTACGTTGTGTTGCAACGTTAAAAAAACGTTCCTACAACTAAAAAAAAACGTTCTCATAACGTTTTGAGAACGGAAATTTGTTTGCTGGGGAGGCTCTTCCATTTCCTGCGACACACATCAACTGACAAAAACATACGTAAATTAAATTGAATCTATGCCGGGAGAGTCAGCTGTTTGTTTTTTCTTCTTCTTCTGCTTCTTTTTCTTCTTCTGTTTAATGGCGGTTGGCAAACAACAATTGGTGCATTACCGCCACCCTGTTTGTTTTTTTTCTTTTTCAAAAGTTTATAAGGGAAAGCCAGCTGGGCTATACGTCATGACGTAAGTGACGTTCGGAGAATCTCAACGCTGATAGGCTATCACGGCACGGCGTCACGCAATGTCGCCGCAAAAGTTCCAAATTTTCAACTCGAGCGATGGACGCAATTTTCCGCGTCACCGCGAGCGATTTTCGCGTCACCCGGCGTGAATTTGCGTCTAATCGCGTGTTTGCATTGGCTTAACATGTAAACTTGTGGAGCGACATCGCGTCATCGTGCCCTGTTTGAACGCACCTTTACATGCCTGCGACCCATGCTGTTTCCTTAAATCCAACAGCAGCGCTTCGCTTTGTCGTGGACATCAGGCACCGGGATGCCTGCGACCCATGCTGTTTCCTTAAATCCGACAGCAGCGCTTTGCTTAGTCGTGGACATCAGGCACCGGGATGCCTGTGACTCATGCTGTTTCCTTAAATCTAACAGCAGTGCTTCGCTTTGTCGTGGACATCAGGCACCGGGATGCCTGCGACCCATGCTGTTTCCTTAAATCCAACAGCAGCGCTTTGCTTAGTCGTGGACATCAGGCACCGGGATGCCTGCGACCCCCTGCCGTTTCTTCACTCCATCCGCACCACTTCAATTCGGCCAGGATGTTTGATGTCAGCGACCCCGCCGTTTACTTGATCCAACCTTGGCTCCTCGCCTAGTTCGACAGCAGGCAGCTTTTATCAGGGACATCCGGCTCTAGTTGCCACAGCACCCTGCCCTAGTCAAGGCTCCTGGCACTGAGGGCTGCCAGCACTTTGCTTCAGCCGGGACATTCGCCACTGGGATACCAGCGCCCCCGCTGTCTCTTCATCGAGGTACCAGGATCACCCATATTCGACTACACTGATCCCTGCAGCTCATTTCAGCAGTGACACAGGGATGTCATGCCCCCAAGAGCCACTCCCGCAACTTGAGCAGACAGAACCAGCTCAGACCACCCCCTTTCACACGTCTAACGTTACCTACCTGTCGTTCTATCCTGTCACTACGACCATTTCATTATCAACGCCCCTTTCACACGTTCAACGTAACCTACATTTCTTTCTATCGTCACTCCGTTGATTTCATTATCAAAGCCCCTTTCACACTTTCCACGCAAACTACCTGTCGATCTATCTCGTCACTTCGACCATTTCATTATCAAAGCCCCTTTCACACATTCCATGCAACCTACCTGTCGTTCTGTCCGTCACTACGACCATTTCATTATCAACACCCCTTTCACACGCTCAACATAACCTACCTGTCATTCTATCTCATCACATCGACCATTTCATTATTAAAGCCCCTTTCATACGTTCAGCGCAACCTACCTGTCGTTCTCTCTCGTCACTTCGACCATTTCATTATCAACACCCCTTTCACACGTTCAACAAAACCTACCTGTCATTCTATGTCATCACATCAACCATTTCATTATCAAAGCCCCTTTCACACGTTCAACGTAACCTACATGTTGTCCTATTACATCACCATAACTATTTCATTATCGATGCCTCTTAGAGCCTCTCTTCATCTCCGAATTCAGACAAGCGCCTAATCATTTCCGGCTATACCAGGACTTTCTCCACGTATCATCGTCACACCATTCTTAAGATCCGCTCAGTCTTGGTGGAGGTTTCTGGGGGTCCTCGCTGCCCAGGTGCTGCAGCGGATCCTTCATTCGGCCTCTCGACACCGCATCAAGAACAAAAACGATTCATTCAAATCGTGTTAATAAATTTGTCAAGCGTATCTCATTGGTGGTGTGGTCCTTGCTCGTGAATAGACAGCCATTAATCTATAAATAACAACATAAAAACAAAAAGAGATGGTGGTGGTAAGAAGAATAGGGTAAGTATATTATAAATGTCTATCTGTCTATATGTCTATGTCCTACTGGTTGTCTCTTTTGTTGTGGCAGGAAGTGACATATTTATCAGCCAACACTGCACATTCTTTCTCTCCCCAAGACCGAGGGCTCATTTTTCCCTTTCTGCCGGACTTCAGAATTTGGAGCAATTTTGCAAAGAATTTCTCCTAATATTTCTGTAGCTTTGACATTGTGTTAGAAAGTGTAATTCTGTCTCTACAACTCCCTCATCACAATGACAACACAGACAGTCCTCTCTGGACAGCCAGGGCTGCCAGCATCTGCGCTTCTCTATTGCCAGACTACAGTTACTCAGTCTGTATGTTGTCAGTGTCTTTCTCAGTTTCTTATCAGTTACTCTGGTTAGATAGCCACAGTATACTGTCTGTTTAGAGCCAAATATTTTCTAGTTTATGTAGTGAGTGTATAATATCATTCCAATAAGTGATATATTTTTCTTTTCACTTTAGTTATAATTTGGTTAGGTTTGGCTGGGGTGTGTGACGTGAGGGTGAAAGTTCAGCCAGCTTCAGAACCAGTTGGCTAAAGGGACTGCTTTCTAGGTTCAACTCTTGGCAGGCAAGGGCTTCATAATGGTAACAGGCAGAGTCACTTTTTAAAATGGCTTCAGAGTTTTATATATATTTTTTGAATACGTAGAAGTAAAGGATATTGGTCTAATTCATGCAGAATTTGGGTTTTCTCTTTGCACCCAAACTCTGCAAGCAGGATTTCAGTTGTATTTTCATCCCATTTTTCCCAAGCATTTTGTAGTAAGGGGGCCCATACCTCATTACCATACAATGCAATCAATTTTGTAACTGGTTTAAATGTTTTGAGCTATATCCTAATTGTAATTTGGATTTGGACTGAATGCTTGATGGCATAGAAAACCCATTTTGCCTGGTCTTTGATTTCTTTCACAGCAGAGCAGAAGTGTCCTGTTGAACTAATTTAAAAACATAAGTATAGGTATTGGTTCTATTTAGGTCCCACTTATTTTAAATGTTGGGACATTTCTCTGTAACCTCGATCTTTTTGGAAAGTGATAATTTTGGTCTTTTTCATGTCAATCATATCAGTCAATCATTCTTTGAGGTGACTCCCCTTAGTCATCTCTCAGCCAATGAGAGGCAAAGCTTCACCCCAAGCTTCATGTCTAGAGAGAGAAACACAATATGAAACTGAGGAGGCGATTCTTCATTGTGAGATCTAAATGCTTATTTTCGAGCTGAGAAAATATAATGAAAAATATTAGATCATGCTTGTGGTTTGAGGGTTATTGATATTGCTCAGTTATCAGTTAGTGGTATTAACATCCATTTTTCTGTATTATGTAATTACTTTCCTACTGAGGAAATTGATGTGGGTGTATAAACCACACAAAGTCATAAGGATGCAGACGCCTCTAGTACAAGTTAGAGGCGTTTATACACTGTTGAGTAAGCTTAAAAATTGGCAGAAGCTTTGAGAGTCATTTCATTCATACACATTGTCTGATCTCTGTGTGTGTGTGTGTGTGTGGGGGGGGGGGGGGTTGAGTGTGCACATCTGTGTGTCTGTATCACACGCTGGGACATGATCATTTCTTTAATCATGGAAGGATTCTCACAGGAAGAGGCTGTAATGTAGCCAATTACTCTACACTCCACCATTAATGATAACAGATATTAGATTGGGATGTAGCAAACATTGGAAGCACATCCGTCACAGTTGAAACACAGAACTGCAGAGTAAAGAATACACTGCAGTATAAATTCCTTATTCATTTCAATCTAAATGAGTAGTTTCATTTTTGGGAAATATATGCTCTCTTGCAGACTTAAGTTAGAAGATTGATACCACTCTCATGTGAATGCTAAGTATGAAGTGTGCCAGCATAGCATCAAGACTGGAAGCATCTTACCAGTCCTGCCAGTCCCTGCTCAGAGCCAAGAAAGAGTATTGTACATAACCCTTTCTAAAATCACATTGTGTCATTTTTACAGTTAATTTTTTCTGGACTAAACAAACAAGCTACAATGTGTTATTAGATAACTTTAGAAGTTCTACTGTTGTATATCTTTACCTTTGAACAAAGTCAGGCTAGCTGTTTCCATCTTTATGCTAAGTTAAGCTAACCACCTTCTAGCTGTAGCTTCATATTTAGTTTACAAACGAAAATATGAATCTTCTTTTCTTGTTCTTTGTAAAAAAAAAAAATTAAAAAAAAGAGCAAAGAAAAAAGGAAGAAAAAACCTGTTGATGATATAGATTAGGTTGAAGCCAGGGGTTGCAAGGTGTTTAGCAGTAAACACTCACATCAGGCATGCCCCAGTGCAACTTTTTAAACTGTTATTATAGACCCTGTTAATTGCACAGATGCTGTTAATTGCTAGACATTTTTCTGTGTGCATTCGGAATAGCATCTTGTTACTCTGCTGTGAGATTTAACAAACTGTCTCCTGGCTTGCTAGTGACCAGAGAGATAGAAAGTCATTAGTGTTTCTCTCTCTATATCTCCTCAGTGCTTGAGGGAGAATGTCATTAGCATCGCTCCCTGTGTCTGACAGGGAGTCAAAAGAGCATCTGGCTCTGTTCTGTTGGTATCACATCCTCTATCACTCATCCCCCGAGGCCCTCAATAGTGCTGTGCCATTGGCTAACCTAACTGCCATTCATTAGACCAATCACAAACGTAGAGGTCCTTAGAGGTTTTATTTAGGTGGTGGAGCATGTAGGTCAAAGAGAGCTCTTTTTTAAAAATGTCCAAATCTTTTTATTGAGTTGTTTGCAGACACGACAAAGTCAGTACAGAAACTGTAGGACATGATAAGCTGTCTGCAGTAGAAAAACAAGGAAGAATACCACCCAAACTCCCACCGCCCCATGTTGGTCATGACCACAAAAAAATTAAAATAAATTTAAAAAATGAATCATAGTGTGGAATCAGAGGATGGAAGCTCCTTTGTTGGTAGGAGGCTGTAATACTCACAATATTTGCAGGGAAAACAGATGTACAGATCTAAGATTTTTTTGATTACCTTCATGACTACATTTCCAGCAGCCTGGGAGCCTTTTGCTGAGAACAGAGGGATGGATTCACGCCTGAAATTACTCAGTCACTTGTTACTGTGTGAGAGCAGGAACATGTATGTAAAATTATAAAACCACTCCCAAAATTTGGCCATAAAGTTTGACAAATTTCTGAAAGTGATGCAAATTTCAACTTTCAGCTGTTCAAAAGACTAAAGTATAAATTTTAGACACTGAGAATTCTCTCAACTCTTAAGTTTTGAGATTATAAGAAGCAAACCTTAGGAGCCAGGAGACGCCTGTACCTTCAAGGGATCCAAACCACAAGCTTTCTTCCTTTCTAAAACAAGAAGGGATGCTTCGTTCTACCATATGACAGGAGACAAAAACCAACATCTTAACTTTAAAAGTATTTTTTCTGACATTAAAAGATACAATTAGGAGCCAAATCCTTCCTATGGTTGACCAGCTGCCAACCAATGGCTACCACAATTTCCTCTGGCTTTAAACAATTATACCAAAAAAACCAAAATGGTGTTCAGATTCTTTTCTTGGCACAGCTTGTAAACTTTTGTATGTTGTTTAAAGCTGCAAAACATCACAAAGAACAATAATATATATGCAAAGTACAAACAGTTTGATCAGCAACAGGTTGAACCATCGAATATATAAGATGCTACTTGTAAATGAGTTAAGGACATTACACATCACATTAAAGATAGGTCCCAAAGTAGAACTGAAATGGGGCTACTGTGATTACCACTAGACCATGGGAATATCCACAGATTTTTCGTGAAGGTGAAAAAATTGATTGTTCCTTCCATTTTTTTCATCCAACAGTTAAACTTTTGACTGAATTATGTGTGGAACCTTGCATCTCCATGATTTACACTACTGTGTATCTTTCACAGAAATTAAAAAATAATCTGATTGTGTCTGAACATTACACACATAAGCAACAACTTTAAGTTAAGAACTTTTTTTAGTCCTACTGAGTCTTAATTGACAACATATTGAAGCAAGACTTTAACAGATGCTACATGTCCACCTAGAATTCAGCTATGCAAATACTGCTGGCGTTAAATGACACTGCTGAGGTTTAGTATATTCTGCAGGATATTCTCTATATTCTGCAGCACCCTCCCTCCTTTTAATCAAAGTAGCACTTAATTTGCATTTGAGATAACAGATATCCTCACATGCTGTACAGTTAGTTAATCTCTCTACTCTAGGATACACAAATTCAACACATTTAATACTTATAATGATTATGGTGATTTATACCCTTATATTTACACAATATACAGTCCAAGGACAAAAAGAAGCATGTGCTATAAACATCAAAGGTGGAGTGGATCCTCCAGTTGCTCTTATCAGGGTGCACCGTACTCGGCAGTACTAGAACACCAGAATAAAGCTCAGGGCAACATATTTACTGCTAATGCATGTTACAATGTAGCACAAACACACTTTCATACAGCAACACACTGATACCCTTACTCACGCTCAGTGAGAGTGAGTAAGGGTGGAAGACATAAGTAAGTGAGCAGTGGTGGATGCATGTGTGTTTTTGTGTCTCTGATGTTCTGATTGTCACTGACTGCCTGTCGCTGTGGGCCCAAATTGTCTCAGCATCCCACAAACACTCCTGGCAGCTCCCTTATAGTAATGACAGCCTCATACTCTCACCTTTGACAGCACACCCACTAACAGGCACAGAGTGACTCCTGTTTGTCAGCTGTGTGCTATACTGTAGGTGCACCTGCGGCTCTGTGCTTGTGTGATCGACCTCTATGCTCCACCCAGCACTCTGGCTAATTGAAACAGATGGAGGAGTTGAGGAGGGCGAGGAGGAACCCCGAGGGCAGCGGTGATGAAAGGAGAAAAGAGGCACAGAGCATGTCAAGGCCATCAGGAGAGGAGCCAGAGAGAACCCACTCACTTTCCAAGCACATGTAAACAAACACTATTTAGTAACAGACATTTCTTAATGAGCTATCCTGAAGGGGTGAGACATATAACACAGATAAACATTTCTTTGGAAAGGGGAGCTTATTGCATGGGCGTCGAAGTGGGGGGAGAAATTGGAATGGTGTACCAGGGCCCCAAGCACGGGGGGGCCCTGGGCTTTTGTTTAAATATATCAGTTATAAAAAACGACGTCATAAATATTAAACTAAAATCAAAGTTGCAATGAAAGTTCAATAATAAGGTTGCTTTAATCAAATTAAGACTGTCTGAGACTACCTGCACCCCCTTGCAAAAATGCAGAATGGTTCATTCCGCCTGGTAGGACTCGCTAACGGTTGTTAACTTGTTATATACAGTCTATGGTTGTTAAGCGACTCATTCCTACACAGTGCTCTATGCAGTAACGTGTCAAAGAGTAAATTAGGCTGCCAGAAGAGGAAGTAGAGAGGAGAAGGAAAGAAGCAAAGACTAGGCAACCAGATGCTTACGTTTTTTTCAAGGAAAGGTTAGTTCAGCCCAAATGTTAAAGCCCATTATGATCGATGAAATACCAGGTTTTAATCAGACCTCCCATGATTGGCGTGAGATCGCATCCCAATCTGCTGAAGGGGGGGAGGGGGCGTGTCAGGTGTGGCGTGAGAGTGTGTGAACTGCTTGAAATGCGTGAGACTGCTTTGAATGGAGACAACACATTAACACATCCAAGCTCACCAAAATCAATAGCCCTCTTAGGCTAAATAGACTTATAACAGTTATTATAAAATTTGTAACTATTGTAGCAGCCTACTCATTTTAAAACATGCTAAGCAGTTATTATTGATGATATTGATGCTGATAATAATTTAAAAATCTAGTTAATGGCACAAGTAACCTATCACATAATACAGCAAATGTCCATTGCCTGTTAGCAAATCTAAATCTTAGCTTTTCAATCAAAAGTCCCTTTCAGAAACAGTGGCAGAAAGTGGATCAGCTACTCCATTCTCCTCTACTGCAGACTTGAGTGAAGGTCATAATGACTATTGAGTCATGGTCTGTTTTTGGATGTAGAATTTTTTTGCCGTTTATTGTTTATTAAGGATCCAGAGTTTAACATCATCACATCACAGCAATGTTAAGCCATGTGTGGCATTATGGAAACCTGTTTACATTTCTTTTGAAAGTAAAATCTGACTGACTGGTGAGTCTTGTGTGGTTGTATATTATTGTACAGTAGCCTTAGCAATTTTTTTGAAGTAACCTAGGAAGTAAATTATAACAGGTGTGTTATAGTCTACTTTGGGGGTCATTAATAGGCCTTGTGATCTCCAATACTGTGAGCTTAAACTGAAAACAACACAATTCACAAACCACAGTAAAACAACTTAAGGGTAGACTACAGTGTGTGTGTTTGGAAGGCGGCGGGGGGGGCCCTTCAGGAAGCTTATGTATGGGGGCCCAGAATTTGGTGCTACACCCCTGGCTGATTGTACTGATTGATTTTCATCATAAATTGCTATTTTAATTTGTTATTAAATTGTAATATCACATATAGCATGTGAGGTTAGTAAGGGCCAAAAAGGTTGTAGTAAGTAAGGCTGTTATTAAAGACAGTACAGCCTGTACGTTTCAAGTTCAACTCCACAGAGCAACTTGGGAAATTGATAGAGGGAAAGTAATATAACAGCTGTACTTCTCATCTCTACTTTCTTTTCTATTATACTACCACCTGTGTTTGCCTTAAAAAAAAAAAAATTCTCATTTGGATCCTAACACTGTTTCTTTTCTGCATCCACATCCTTTAATCGTGACACTTGCTGACAATATTGCTGTTTTTGTGGGGAATATATGTTTTCTTTTTGTGTTATTACTTTGTTTTATTTTTATTATTCTGCTTCTTCTTCTCTTTTATTGAAATTACTTGAGTACTGCAAACTTGTGGGAATATATGCATGTATCCTACTCTCTTAACATTGTTGTATTGTCACTTTCAGTCCTTTAAAATGTGCGTTACTTATTTGTATTACTTATTCTTACAGGGACCATGTATTGTTTCAAGCTTCTAAATAGGGTGTTTCCTTTAATAGTCTGCTAGTTGCATGAGATGTTCATATAAATGAAATATTACATGTCAAGCTGAGCTTGTTTGTAGAGCTTAATATAAATATAAATAAAAAATCTCTTTACAGGCCCAACACATCAACAGGTTTTGACTCAACAGGTTTTGACTCCTTAATTTAAAAGAAAAAAAAAAAACCTGAATAAAACTTGGGAGAGGACATTAAAAAAGATATCCCCTCTTAAGTTGGCGAGGGATGCAACAGGATGTGCAGTTGGGTAAATATGAAATAAAATGAACTAAAATGTTCATACAGTGCACATTTGGTAAAAATACAGAATACAAATATGGGGTTATAACTCAACAAAAAGATTATAATATCAAACATAAATCAAAGTTAAATCAATACTGTGTCTTCATATAAATGTGATATATCTTAGAGTGATGCACTCAGTGCTACATCAGCATGCACTTGGTAAAAGTTTGGAATAAAACACATATAATATAATGATAATGCATTAATTTAAGAAAAGAGACTATTAAACAATGTAATTAATTCATCCTTTGCTCTGTCCTACCTGAAGAGCTGGACCCCAAACACCAGGAGGGAAGAACACTGCTGAATCCCAACAGCAATTTTACCTCAGAAATATACAAGAAAAAGTACAGAATGATTCTGTCATGAAAAAACAGCAAACTACAACCACCTCCATGAAGAAATATACTGTAACTGTGCTTCTAAAAGTCTAGAAATAACTTGATTCCCCTGCAGCCTTCTAGTCAGACGCCTGGGCAAATGAGGCTGCTGCTCTCAGGCTGTCGACCCAACTATTCAGTCTGTTCCTCTGCGCGTGTGTGTATGCGTTTGTGTGTGCGTGTGTGTATGCGTGCGTTCGTGCGTGTGTGCGTGTAAGGAGGGTACAGCGGCCCCTCTTTGTTGTCCATGGTAAGAGGATCCTGCTAATGAAACAATACCTGGCCATTCAAACAGAGACAAACAGACTTAACCGATCTTAGCCAGACTAGGATAGACAGAGCAGTGGGGGGGCTGACTGAGTACCTCCTCTGTGAGAAAAAGAAGGAGGCAATTTTTCATCAACTGGCCAGTCAGTAGCTATCAGTGTGTGTGTGTGTGTGTGTGTGTGTGTGTGTAGGTTTCATCATGTGGCAGGTTCAAAGGTCCTTTTTTGGGGAGTCAAAAGGGATGATATGGCTGAGGGGGTCTGATGGAGATGAAAGTGGGAATAGGAAATGGGGCAGATAGAGTGAAACAGATGAGATGATGAGTAAACTCTCCCTCTCTGCAGAGGTAATCCACACCTGCATTAATAATTGAGGAATGCTCTCTCTCTCTCTCTCTCTCTCTCTCTCTCTCTCTCTCTCTCTCTCTCTCTCTCTCTATCTCTCTCTCTCTCTCTCTCTGTGTGTGCCTGAGAGGAATCCTGCCATTGTTTATCTATACTGTGTGTGTGTGTGTGTGTGTGTGTGTGTGTGTGTGTGTGTGTGTGTTTCAGAGGAATCTAGCCATTGCTTATCAGTACTGTGCAGTAAATATCTTCACCCTGTATTTTTTTCTGCATTGGAAGTCAGCAAAATTCAGTTTCTTTGGCAACTTGCCAGATCTGAATTAAGGGAATAAGAATTTAATTCTGATAATTACCACTACCAAGCTCTGGTGTGACATCTTTATCAGTGCAGTTACACCTCACAAAGACACATTACACAACCACACATACACATACACACACACATTCACATAAGCTTGCCCAACTGTCCTAATATTCCGCTCACTCTCCTACCTGAGAAGGGCAGTGCTTGTCACTCATGTCAATGAGATTTCTGGGTATTTAACAGTCTGTGAGTCAATCCTCTTCAGTGTCAAATTGATCTCATCTCAAATTGAGCCAAAAAAGACAATTTACATATTCATGGTGAAATGGAACAATGCTGACTAAATCTGATGAGGGTCACCTTCAAGGGAAGCCACCACTGATTTCAGCTGATCAGTGTCAAGTGCTATCCACACAGACAGAAGATGGCAAAAGGAGAACAGTTAATGGGATGTCAGTACACAGCCAGCATAAAAGCTTATCTTTTACTTGCAGCTGTTATATGTTCTCCCTCACAAATGGAATATTTAGATTTTTTTTTTACTAATTTGAGCACTAATGTAATGTGCAGGAGTCTTTCAGTTATTACTAATAAGTACAAATTAACTTTTATTTCTATCCTTAGTTTTGCCTTTTGTTTTTAATTCACTTTAAACCAATATACCACTTACCGCACCACTCTCAATAGACCTCTTTGGATATGTTTTTTTCTTGCGCGTCTGTTATTATACTATCATGACTTTATCCCATGTGTGACTGTTTCATTTTGTTAACAATTTTGTTGGTGATGACAGCTATTGATCATTCTTGTTTGAAATTGTTGAACATCAGCATATTTAAACAGAGAGGGTTTTGTACATAAATGAAAGGTAATTCATTTCAAGTGTAGGAACCCACTGAAAGGGCATGTGATGAGGGGGAATGATATGTTTAGATAACTTTTATGTTAATGTAGCAATCAAATAAGATTTAGCAAGAAAGTGACATAAAGGTGTCAAAGAGCACTTTACTAAGCCCAACTGCTCCTTTCAACAAGATATTTGTCTATATTTGTAATAATTTGATTTGACTGTGAGAATAACAGTAGCCAGAATAAAATGACAAACTTCCTTTTTGGTTACACTGTCATTTACATTTCCTCTATTTCTACAGAGAGGATGAAGGTGAGTTCAGCATGTGAATGTGATGGTGGGTAAAGTCACACTTGAACTTTGACTTCCATACCAGCTGGAGTTGTCTCACTCCAGCCAGTGCTTAGAGTTATTTCATGAAAAAGTGAAATGGGCAGCACTTTCAAGATCTATGAGACAAATGAGAAGCAGCTTCAGTGCTGAGAGACAGACAATGTAGAAAGACAAGGAATACCTTTTATCGAGTGTGACACAGAGAAATGGGATCTGGGTTTGTGGCCGATGGAATGTTAATTGATTCAAGGATCTAGATGTGCTCTGAGGTTAACCCCAGGAACATTGTTGCGTGGGAGCTGATATGCAGTGTGATAGCTTAAATACCCATTTGACAGAGAGCAAGATTCAGCTCTGTGAAGAGTCACTCCTCAAGCTGATGTGGCTAATAGCTTGCCATGCTAATTCACAGTCAAAACTGTAATTAGACACTTTGTATTGTGATACTTGTTAATTATTTTACAGCCCTTCCCTGCCTCCTCACCAAATGAATTCCATGTGATTAAACCAATCTGGCACTGGAAACAGTAACAAGGATGATGAGCGGTACTGTACTGCACTAGAGTTTAAGTCTGAACACAGACCTGAGCCTCATTATGCAGTTGAGAAATTCTAATACTGAAATAGTAGCACTTCATTTTAATCATCCATTTAGTGTTAATAAGCAGCATATTAGCAATTAATAAATTGTTTATAACAAACATTAAAAACATTCAAGAATTATTTTAAGTGTATAACTGCTTCATAAACATAAACAGTAGGCATAAAATCATATTGTCTATAGATATGAAATATGACAACTGAGCAAATTCTATCTGCTGATTAAAACAAGAGATGTGGTTGAAAGCTCAGGGAGACCGTTTTGAAAACATTAATCAACAAGTGTTTTAAAAATGTGTATGAACAGTTAATAAGTGTTTATAACTAGGGCCCGATTGATACTGAATTTTTGGGGCCGATGCCAATACCAGTATTAGGTAAAAAAAAATCAGATATTGAAATATGGATAATATTTAATCATGTACACAGAATATACAAGTAAACACACAATGTTTTTCCAATGACCCATCAAACACGTGACAAAGATATGTAATGGAGGCAGGATATTTTACAGCAATAATCTTTATTGTGCTATCTATCTATCCTTTATTATCTGTTTATACACGAGTTAAAGATGCTTCATAGGAAATGTTATTACAAATTATTGATGACAAATACATAAATAAAACTTCTACATTTTCCTCATCTGCACTCGCAAAAATATTTTAGGAAGACATACTGTGCATCTGCATACTGTGATTCGCGCATTCAAAATAGCAGACATTCTGAAGTCTCCTACCTCTACATTTGTTTACATATTATCTCCTCTCAGGTTTATCAGATCTTCCAAGTACCCAGGACGAGCTGCAGAGGAAGTCACGTCTATCAAAGCTGATCAAGATAAACTCTTAAGTGGGGAAATAATCATAAAGTCAGCTCATGCGTTTTTGCATCCATTACTGTTTGTGGCTCCAAAGTCATTAGGAGTGATCTGGTCGCATACTGTAACTGAGCAGAGCACTGAAGCTGCTAATGAAGGACCTAACAATCTTGTTTACATCTTCTACTGTAACATATATTCTGTTTGCGTTTATCAATGTTTGACATCAGTTTGCTCTGTTCACTGAGTGATAAATTGTGTATTTGAATAGATGTATGTATGTTTTCTTACACAGAGGTGTGAATGTGTGATTGAACAAAATGGCCCAAAATCTGTAGCACAACAACTCAACTTGAAAGAAAGTACCAGCTTGAGCAAGGTAAGTCAAAATGTATTCAACACAAACAGTGCTCAGTGTTACTCTTTTTAATCAGTCACAAGAAGCAGGGGGAGGGGTACTGGTGCAGCTTAGTGGGTCGGCTGTGTCTGTTCCAATAACAAATGATGACAAAGCAAAATTCAAATTGGAAAATGAAAGAAATTACCATTTACTTTCGACAGCAGCATTTGCATGAATATGGAAATGTACAGTAGACGTGGGGAACTGGTCTTTGTGATTATACACTTGTGGCAGATGATAATAAATTCAGACAGAGTTGTTTACAATCACGGCTGAGAGTTTTCTGTCCCTGAGGACAAGCAGAGCCGCACATTTCAAGGTGAGTGGAACAGTGGATTTGGGGAGCGGAGATGATAAATCACAACACCCAACCACACTTTTGGAATTTATCTAACCACATGTAATCAGAATATTTTAAGCTATGCACTTAGCATTCACCAGTTATCTCATATCTCAACAAATGCAGCAGAAACTCAATTTTGAGTGTGTGTCATTTTACCCGTGCCAGGCCCGTTCCTCTCGAGTCATCTCTATGTATCTCTCAAGCCCGCCTGCTTGCATGACGAGAGCAGGGGTGAGGCAGGAGTCAGCCTGAAAAAGAATAAATCACTTGTGCAGCAGCTTTGCTGTGTGGCAGCAGATGACAGCTGGAGGGTATGGCAGTGGGCATGAGGGCCACTCAGACTGCCTCCCTTTATAATATTATCAGGCAGTTGTAGAGGAAATGGTTGCAAGGGCAGGTCATGCTTACCTCCAGTAGTCCATCATAAGAAAGCAGGGGCCACACGGGGAAACTGTGTATGTGTGTGTTTGTGTGTGTGTGTGTGTGTTTGTGTGTGGGGTAGTAAAGACAAATGACAGGAACACTCATTTTGGCCATAATGTCTCTTGAGTATTCTGTGCATAGGTTATGTTAAATGGAAGAGAACATTGGCTCTATGTTTAGTACAATAAGAGCTTCGGTGTGCGAGCCGAGAACGTCGACAAAAGTGCATATTACCCCAGCAGGTCTTCAAACATTTATGAGTTCTTCAGCTCATGTTGCTCCACAAAGGCCTGTTAGATTTCATTGCATAAGTCTCTGCTGTTCTAGTATCTACAGTATTGTGCCAATGAACCTCTGTTTATTTGCCAGGATGTTTTCTATCACTGCTCCCTCAGCTCACAAGCCAGAATCATGGAAAGGACTGGTTGATCCCTGCTCATACATTCAATTGTTGCAAATTGTTCTCATACAAATGCCTTGAGCAAATACCTCAGGCCATTTTCATAGTATCACGAATGCAATCTTGATACCTAAGTGAAATTAAACTGTTTTATTGTTAATATTATACTGACAAATAGGTGTAATAACTGTTGTTTGTCAGAATGAAGTGCTTTAAAGTAAAGTCTATTACACCATAGGATAAGAAACACTTCTTTATTTACAATCTCCAAGTTGACCTTATTCATCTCTACATCTTATCTTAGGAGTAACTTCAAAGATGTTGTGGTCTATGCTGCTCAAAATGAATTTGCATGACGACAAGATAATAGCAGGCATGCTCATTTAGAGATGATCTGCTGTCAGGGCAGAGCTAAATCAACGATTTAAGAGCTGTCCATGGTTCTGAATTATCCATTGATTTATCCTCATGCCTTCTTTTCTCTTTCACTCTCTCTTTTTATCCCCTCTCCATTCCCTTATCTCTATCTATCTATCTATCGATCTATATATCTATCTACAGTATCTATCTATCTATCGATCGATCTATCTATCTATCTATCTATCTATCTATCTATCTATCTATCTATCTATCTATCTATCTATCTATCTATCTATCTATCTATCTATCTATCTATCTATCTATCTAACTATCTATCTATCTATCTATCTATCTATCTATCTATCTATCTATCTATCAAGCAATTTACAACAAAGCAGAGACAGTATATGATTATATTATTCAAATGTCCGTAGAATTAACACTGAATGCTGTAAATACAATGGAGCATTGTTTACTTTACAATAATATTTGGTAAAATAATAAACCAAACATAACTGTTCATTTAAATAAATAATATGTTTAAAAAAACATATTTCTTTGTAGAAATTACCTATTACTGTAGTTAAAACGCAGAAAAACTGTAATACAAAAAGCAATATAATGCGGTTTAAATGACAACATGATAGTTTGTAGATTTTGAGGGAAATTTACGGAAAAATTCAGTTAAATGACTTACATTGTGGCATGAAATTTCTTATAATTTTATAAGATCTTATATCTTATATATCTTATAATGAGGCTTTTGCGGTTAAATAAGGTTGTTTGTTTGTTATTTTTCAGTGAAATAGAACAATAAACGACAACTAAGATCAGGCGGCACCCTTCTTTGTGGTACTCCGGGTACTCCAGCTTCCTTCCACAGATTACAGTTTTGGTTAATTGGTCATTGCCTGTGAGTGCTCTCTGTGATGGACTGGTGACCTGTCCAGGGTGTACTCTGCCTCTCGGCCAATGATAGCTAGGGTTGACTCCAGCCCCTCTGTGACACTCTAGAGAGGATAAGCAGTATGGATTTTTGATGTAAATTGGTTTAATAACATAATGGTCATGCTAATTCAGCAGAAATCCAATGTTGAATTTACTGGATTAAAAAGTAATTTTATACCATTTTAAACAGTTTTTTTTTTTTACATGTTGTTATGTAAAGATGGTTACGGTTTGGCCGTACTTTTGACAGAATTATTCTGGCAACCACAGCTGCCGGTTTTTTTCTGTAAAAACGACAGGACTTTTTTTTACAGTGTATTATTGTTCACTAAGAGAAATGACAGAAAGAGGTAAAGTATTAATGGCTACCTTCATGAAGACATGAAAGACCTGCTTTACTCAGCTTGGGGGGGAAAAACTGCAATTTACCATGCACTGCAGATACATATCAACCCTCAATTGCCCCATTACTGCTGAATGTATTGTGCAGCATAGCCTGAGAGATCAGATAACAGAGATTGTCTGTGGAACTAATGGTGAAAATATGACCGAATGGAGGTTGTTTCCCTATGAAGTGTATTTTAATAGGTAGATTCTTGATGTGTTGATGAAGAAGGAAACCACCGCTGACACCTCTCACCTGTATATTTTAAAGGTTTTATTACAAAAGAGAACAGTGTCAAACTTCCAATCTGAAAGAGTCCCTTGTGCCGATCTGAGACTCTCTCCCTTCCTCAGCCTTAGTTGCCCCTTATATAGTACCTTATCTCTAAAACAAACATCTTCTAAACAACTGATCAGTCAGATAAAGACAGCCCCTGACCTGACTTTTCACCTTTAACCTAAGCACAACATCTGTTTCAAATATACCAGGACACCAAGAGATGACTCAGATGTCACATAACAAGGGACAAAGGCAGGTTAGATACCACACCTACAAAGACATTGTTAGGAGCAGACGCATCTACAGAACTGTGATCCTTTGGTGCCCACTAGTGCTAAAATTGATGTCTTGCATTTTTTGGAGCTGATTTACACAGACTTGTGGTCCACAAACACTGCAGCATTATCCTTCACAGTTTCACTCACAGGTTCAGACTGTTAATATTGTGAGAAGTGCTAAACAGCAAACAGAAGACGTGAGAGAATGTTTTCCCCACAATGGCCTATGGGTACTTATTTACTGTAAACTGGCTCACATCCCAGTTATTACCTGCTGTGCTTTCTGTAAAAACCAACTAGCAGCTTGCGCAGAAAACTGTGAGTGTGATATGTTATTCATAAAAAGTGAAGGAGTTGAGGAGAGAGGGGACGAAGAAACTAAAGAAGAAATACTTTCCCTGCAGGTGTAAAGCTGGTTTCCATCTCTCCTGTGTCTGTCCTGAGGGAGGAGAGTGATGTGATGGTGAGATTCATTTTCCCCATCAGCTCTACAGGGTTGTGTTGTACCACCCCTCAATCTGCCTGAAGCAATATCATTACACACACACACACACACACACACACACACACACACACACACACACACACACACACACACACACACACACACACAACAAACAGGAATGCACAGCCGTCCCACAGGCTATGAAAGCAGATGTTCCAAACAAAAAGATACTCAAGAGTCACACACATACACACACTTTCTGTCAAGGGACATTAAATCAGATGAGTTTTACTGGCAGGACAATCCATCTTATACAAAGATTTCAATCCCCAAAAATGCAGCTACACCATCCTGAGCAACAGTCAACAGAACATGGCAACTGATGCTTAGCAAACACATTCACATGCCACACACACAGACAGAGGTGAAGACCTTTTTGTAACTTAAGCTGCTTCAAGATCTTGCTCTGTGTTTGTCACTGACCACAGTTTTCATTTACTCACAGGAAAAGGTCAGAGCAGTCATCTTTTACTGAATCACAGTGCAGACAGGGCTGCTTAGCACACAGACTGTCATTTATCTACAGTAGCTATCCTCATTTTTCTCCATGAGACAAGCTAGCCTATTAGATGGGCTGTCTGGGAAACACACTCACAAGTCATTAGTGGTGGCAAAACCTAAACGGTCATCATCATAAATGATTTGCTCCTAATGATGGTTGCTTCCAGGTATTCACATTACAAGCTACTGGACTAATGATTGCTTCAGCATTTACCTGAACTGAGCACAATGCCCGGAAAAGAACATTTGTGGTTTTAAATTAATGACTTTGCAATTTACTGTATCAACACGGAAAATCAACACCGAACCAGCAAAATGAGGAACACCAGTGCCCCCCTTCAGCACCATGTTGTTCCCTGTAGAGATGTTTCTAGGGCTCAGGTTTCAGAAGATTAGATCAAAGAAGCTCCTGTGGCACTGTAGTTCCTCAAAAGCTGTCAGTGATCACATTCTTTTTTTTGGCTTTCCTGCATACAAACATTTTCATTCTCACTTATCTTTCATGTTTGCATACAGTACGTATATTTGTGCATGTGTGTGTGTGTGTGTGTGTGTGTGTGTGTGTGTGCGTGTGTGTGTGTGTGTGTGTGTGTGTGTGTGTGTGTGTGTGTGTGTGTGTGTGTGTGCTTTTCAGTTCACTAGGTTAAATACTTAACATGCTGCCTTAAGCAGTGAATCTGCTTCTTTCCTTTCCTCCAAGGTCACACTGCTGGCTGAAGCCTATATACACAAATGCACACAACTCAAACACACACAGCTGTGTGAAAACATGCATGCATCCCATAAAATATGTGCAGAACTTCAATCATAACCAATCATCCATGGATGGCTGGGTGAGTGTGATTTTCCCAACGCATAAAAAAGAGCATGAGGAGCCAATTGGCAGAGAAACAGAAAACAGCTGATAAAATTGAATCAATAGTTGTGGAGCATCTGCCTTTTTATATTCCTTATCTCAATTCTCTCTTGCTCTTCTTCCCTCTCTCTCTATCTCTCTCTCACACACACACACTCACACACACAGTAGGTCTGAATGTAGGTCAGTCCTGTAGAGAGATGTGAAAGTGAATAGTAAATCAAAACTATCTATCAGCCGGTGCCACAGCAACGCTTCCCCGAGGCAAAACAGCAGTGCTGGACTGCACACACACTAAATGACACACACGCGCACATGCACGCACACACACACACGCACTGGTGTTTGTAATGAAAGGTACAGTGGATGTGTTGCATTATTCATCAGGACCAAAGAAAACAGCAGCCATTATCTGAATCCCAATAGCAGGACACTCCTCAGTGAATCCGTTTTAGGTGTCAGTGTTACTTTACATAAAATCACGTGGGAGTGAAGCATTCTGGTGTCTAAAATTACATGTGCTTGGATTTCAGTTTATTCTATCCACTCATTCTCTTTCTCGTGCACTTATACCGCGCTACCTTATTTAAATGCAGTTAGTGACCTCCTTTCTTTCCCAGTCCACCTCAGTGAAGCGGGTCTCTGAGAATAAATAAATAAGTAAATAAGTAAATAAATATATAAATACGCCTGGCATACTGGAGTATAGTTTATACATTAAAAATCAGCTGTGATGTCTATTTCTCTGCAAAACTGCACCAGTGATTCATTTGTCTTCTTGTTTGCGTAATTGACTGTGTGACGTGTCAGGTTGAATCAGTGGCAGTAACCAAGGTTATAACAGAGGACATAAGCTCAGCCGCAGGCCCTCAGACTAACAACTTCAGTCAAGAGGCAGACAGTTGGGCAGATGGGCCCAATACAAAAAACAGCTCTAGATAATCTGGACAGCCTCTGTCAGGGTGCAATCAGAGGACGTCTGTATGTTTTCCATCTATTTTATATAAATACAAAGTCAATACAAACTTTTATGTTTGAAGCTTTTGATGTGCAGTTGAGATTCTGTAATGAGTAAAATGCTTAACACGAACTTCGGCGTCCTCATGAAATGTCTCCTTTCCTTCTTGTCTGTCAAAAAATATAAGCATGAAATAACACAGACATGTTTTGAAGTCCTTTACTCATGGTGACACAATTACACCTCATAAATAAAGCTCCCATAGGCCTATTTTCACTTATTTTAAAACCACTGTACCGATACAAACCCCAGAGAGAAACCCCAATCTATTCATCTATCATATAGAAGTGTTGTTTGTTTGTTTTTTTGGCTACTTTTTCAAACTAACGATTGTTAATGTTATTATAAAGACTACACCTGTGCTGTTCTTGCTTTGACCATATATGTATATGAAAGCATAAAACACTTACACACCAACTGAATAAAGTATCATAGTCTCTTACAAAGTCTTCCACATTCATTTTTTTCTTGCTAGTTATGTGTCATTTGTAATATGTAGTCCAAATAATGTGTTAGACTACATATCCCAGTCAACCATGACGTCACCCATATGCGTCGGCTTCCGGAGCGAACACGTGACGGTTTGTTTTGGTTCCTCTTTTCTCAGCACTGAGGCACTGAGCTTCAGTCTGATGTGAGAGGAAGCAGAATGGGGCACACCCGCTTCGCCTTTCTCAGTATTTTGTTTTTTAGTTTGCTTTTTTGCTCCTGTGCTGCTTCACCGCCGAACTTCGTGCTCCTTTTCGCAGATGATTTGGGTTTCGGAGACTTGGGATGTTACGGACACCCCAGTTCACTCACTCCAAATCTGGACCGTCTGGCAGCTGCAGGACTCCGCTTCACAGATTTCTACTGTACCAGTCCCGTGTGCAGCCCATCCAGGTACTGTAGTGTCTGTAATACATACTACAGACTGACTCTGACTGAGTTATTGTCAGTATGTGACAAGAAGAGTCAGGATTAATCTCTACTGGACAAACACATCATGTACTTACTGCACAGTAAGTGCAGTAAGTACCCCTTGAATCCTAATACTGGACAGTTAAACATACCTTAAAGTGGTTAAACCCCTTAATCAGAGTCGGATTTAAGGGATCTTGTTTGTTTAAAACAACAACAACAACAAAACAAGGGCTAGGACAAATATAAAAATAGATGTATAACTGTTAGATGGGTTAATTATGGGATAACTGTGACAGGGAATTACATATAAAACTGAGAGTTAAAAGAGAAAGCACAATAAACTAACACCTCAGCCTGCACTTTTTCGGTAGTGTTTCCATCCTTCTTTGTTTGATATAATTTGTCATGATTTATCTGTGCACTCTTTTGTTACATTGTTGAATAAAGTAAATGATTTTTTTAAATGTGTAAGAGTAGACTGAGGAACTGTGAGTAACATACTTTTCCCACGCATTTTATTCTTATTATGCATCTTTCTGGGGGTCTAATGATTCCTGCTTCCTAGCATGTATTAATTCTTCAATAACTTTTTGAAAGATGTATCAGCAAAACTGTGAGCCGTTATTGGAATATTACACAACAGGAGACGGAGATAAAGTGGTTAATATAAACTCATTGTTAATAAGTAGACATTCACTCATTTGGTGTATGTGTGTGTGTGTCTACGTCGGAGGATAAAGAGGATATATTTAGAGATGTAACTGAACTGTCTGAAGTCACTTAATTAATTATATTACTGTTCATTACACAAAAACCTCTCAGTGCCCAAAACACTAAATGTATCACAAACCTGTATATCAAGCTCAACAAACAAATGAATGCTACAGTTTCCTGCAGGTACAATGTTTTGTAAAGGAGTAATTTGTGAATTTATTCACGTTTAACATTTTTAGCCACATTCTTTTAATTGTCCAGTTTCTATTGATCATGACACAGAAACCTAAACACTCAGTCTGTGCACATTTATACATTCTCTAGTCATTGTGACTTACCTTAATTAACAGTCTTGTTTCATTACAATTGTTTTCCAGGGCATCGTTGCTGACGGGGCGCTATCAGACCCGCTCAGGTATCTACCCAGGAGTGTTGTATCCAGGCTCAATAGGTGGTCTTCCCCTGAATGAGACCACCATTGCCGAAGTACTGAAACCCCTGGGCTATACTACTACTGCTGTAGGGAAGTGGCACCTGGGAGTTGGATCTAATGGGATGTTTCTTCCAACCAAGCAGGGGTTTGATCAGTACCTAGGGATCCCCTACTCCCACGACATGGTCAGTGCGGCTCAGTTTGTTCCAATATGAGTTTCACAAATCAGGTTTTGAAATGCTTTGATTTTTGTTTTCCTTTATTTAACCAGGAGAGTCCCATTAAGATCAAGAATCTGTTTTTCATGGGGAACCCATTTTAATATCTATCTCCCTGTTCCATTCCCAGGGCCCGTGTCATAACCTGACTTGTTTCCCTCCAGATGTTAAGTGTTTTGGACTATGCGATGTTGGCACGGTAATGGTCCCGCTAGTGTACAATGATGTCATCAAACAGCAACCAGTCAATTTCCTGGATCTGGAGAGGGCTTACAGTGACTTTTTAACCAATTTCATCACTACAGCAGCCAAGAAGAAACAACCGTTCTTCCTCTACTACCCTTCCCATGTAAGCAAAAAAACCCAACAATAACACACTTGTTGCAACATCAAAGCATTTCTTTTGGGAAATCTTTGAAAGTGCTAAAAATGTATTTTTAAAATGTGTAGCACAAGTCCAAGTGAGTTTTTTCAGAGCAGGAAAATCCAGGTTTTTTTTTTTTTACATGCTCTAGATACATCATGGTAACATAGCAGAACATGGTAACACCTTCTCCTCTTTCCTTCTTCAGCACACCCACTACCCCCAGTATGCAGGTCCACGAGCAGCCAGGCAATCTTTGAGGGGCCCATTTGGAGATGCACTGTTGGAGTTTGACAACACCATTGGAAACCTCCTAGAAACCTTGGAAAAGACTGGAGTGATAAACAACACGCTGGTCTTCTTCACATCTGACAATGGGTTGGTTTGTGTAGCTGGATATATGTGTTTGTATTCGCAGTTACTTTCATTATTCGATTTAATCATTTTATAAAAGATAGAACTAAGGAATAATGTTGGCCTTCTTATGCTGACATTTTAATCTCCCTCCACAACAGCTGTGGTACAGTTCTGTTCAAAGGTCAAGTTACATCACATCTTTGTCCTCTTGTATATTAGATTTATTGACGTCTTACTATATTTCATTTATTGCCTTTCATGAAATGGTGTGTTTATTCTTATATGCATGCATAGGCCTGAACTGATGCGCATGTCCCGTGGAGGAAATGCTGGCCTTCTGAAATGTGGGAAAGGCACCACATATGAGGGGGGCATGAGAGAGCCAGCCATTGCCTTCTGGCCAGGGACCATCCAGCCAGGTCAGTACACTTAACACTCAATAAACATCACAGCTGACACAATCTGTCCAATGAATCTGTTTCCCCATCCAATAAATGTGTATTTCTAGAGGTAAAGTTAGTTTCCCCTTTCAAAGATGATACTGGTGGTTTTAGTCACATTAAACTTTACTGCTGACCACTTTCAAAAGCATACCATACACTTTCACACTGATTTAATACATTCAGGCCTTCACTGGTCTCCTTTCATTTCAGTATGAAAATCAATACGGTAATAAAGTGAAAGGAGACTTTCAGTGATTGCTACTGCTTGCTTTTCTTTGTGAACTGCATCTGCATGTCTTTAGGTGTGACTCATGAGATGGCCAGCACTCTGGATATCCTACCCACTATCGCAAGCCTGGCAGGAGCTAAATTACCCCAGGTGCAACTGGATGGGGTTGATATGACAGAAATCCTTCTCAAAAAAGGACCGGTAAAGTCAGCGTACCTCATACTCAGTGGAGATTGCAATATAGTGAAAATCAAGCTGATGTTTTAATTTTCATGTTTGATTCTTGTTTGCAGAGCAAAAGGGAGACGATGATGTTCTACCCAACAGATCCCAGCGAAATGTATGGCCTGTTTGCTCTCAGGCTAGGGAAGTACAAGGCTCACTTCTACACACGAGGTAGGCTTCATATGCAGAAGTTATTGAAATGTCAAGATCAAACATAATCACACAGTCATAACTGAGATGGTTGTTTATGTTTTTTTTGCATCAGGTGCTACCCACAGCGGCACCACCCCTGACAAAGACTGTCCGGTATTTGCAGTCCTCAAGGCCCACGACCCCCCTCTTATTTTTGACCTTGAGGCTGACCCCTCTGAGAACTACCCACTCCCCTTGGTGGGAAGACCTGACCTCCAAACCCTACTGGAGAGGATTAAAAAAGTCAAGGAGCAGTTTGAAGCCTCCATGGTGTTTGGAGAAAGTCAGATATCAAAAGGAACGGACCCGCAGCTGGAGCCTTGCTGCAATCCTCAATGTAGCCCCAAACCCACCTGCTGCCATTGTTGATGGGACAATGGAGGTACTGCACTGATATTTCTCAAGATTGCTCAGTGAGAGCACTAAATGTTGATTTTGTAATGGTCTAATGATGCATCGCTACTTGTGGACAGTTGCTTTAATCATTGTTCATACTTAAAAGTTCTGTGACATTGCAAATAAACAGTTTCCTCAATGAGGAACATGAATATAAACATAATTTTTAAAAGGGTTAATAATGACTTAATTTACAATGAATGTGTAACAATGTACTGTATATATTTTTACTAGTTCTCCTTTACATGTTTTACTATGCACAAATTAATAATCATAAACATTTGAATCAGTTTATGGCATTTCATCTGAAAATGTTTTACAGATCATTTTAATTACAGAAAACAATCAAGAGCAGATATGAACAATAAAGACAACAGTAAAGGTTTTGGACATCAAGCATATATTTTATTCATAAGACCAAACTCATGACAATGCAGAGTGATTTTTTTTGTCATTTTTTCTTTGTTTTTTCCCTTGAATTTTACAAGTCCTTGCTTTTAAAGATACAAGATAGGATATGTTTTGTTCTGTCACATACTGTTTTGCTCTAGGTATACAGTGAAGAGTCTTGTTAATGTAATAAAGTCAAAAGTTTGGTTTAATTGTTAATGTATGTTTCAGCGACTATATGGGAATAGATCATCCTCAGAGGTTGTTTTTGTGTAGCTGTGTGGAAAGAAGGATTTGAACTAGGCTGTAACAAGATAGAAAAACATAATCAGAAGCAAAGAGATACAGATCAGAGATGGCTCAAACTGTTGGAGCTCAAAGGCAATTACTATAATTGGCAAGGCGCAATAATAGTTTTCCAACGGCAGCTGACTCAGTCACTATTCAGCTCTAACAGCAGATTGGTCAGTGGTCTGGTGGGTGTGTCTCACACTAATGATGTCACATCTCACAAATGCGCCCTAAATGTGCTGCTGAAGCCTATCTGTAAAGTTATGTAGCTGGCAAGAACCCAAATTTCACCTGTGTGACAGATACCTTGTGTAAAAACATAAGACACTGAAATAAAATTATTGCATATCACAGACAATGTTAACATGTTTTGTTTTTGTTTGTTTTTTTAATCGTGTTCTTTTAGAGGGATTCTGTCTGGTTGTGATCTTTTTTTAAAATTTATTTTTAATTAATGTACATATTCATTTCAATAACATACTCAACATAAAAGACACAGCACTATCTTAGATTCGCTATTGTATATACATGATCTAACTGACAGCGATACATATGTAGATAACACCCTACCCCACTCCTGCCGTATCAGCTTTCAGTGAACACTGAAATCCTGCAGATCTGAGGTGTTTGTTCTGGTGGACTGTGACTGAAAGCAACTGAACGAGATGGCAAACAGTGTCTGAAGGAACAATGGGGTTGGAAAAAGCCTGAAATATCAGATAACAGTTAACTGTGGTAGCTGCATTTTTCAAATTTTCCCCCTCCCCTATATATGATGTTTTACTGAAAGCTATGGTGTGCTACAATAACCCCAGAATACTGTGGGTTATTGTGTAACGTGAATGATGCTCAACCTTTCACCAGATTAAATGCAATAAATAAATATGAGAACATGTGGCCATCCCTCCTGCCCATCATGCATAAAAAACGCGATCAAAGTCTAACCATTTACATAACTATAAAACCTCCCTTTTATTAAAGGTTTGATTTCATTGTGATACCAGGACCAAGTATTAGTAGGACGCTCTGATTTGAAAGTAGGCACACTGCCATACAGCATTACTGACACGTGGCTACTGCTGTTTGTTAATCCTGTTCCTTTTCCCTCATTGAAACTTCCCAGTCAAAAGAAAACGGAGGCTAGGACATCACTAAAAAGTAGAGTTAAACAATCAGAAGGGTGAGAATATGGCTTTTCAGAGGGCCTTTGCTTTCTTTGACCTGAAAGTCACATCAATCATAGCAAAGCACACAGCAAACAGTTGAATCATTTCCTATGAAGGCTCCCTGTGGTGGAGGCTAGCGAGCAGTGCAACTTTGAGGACTGAACAAAGGTAAAAAGCTTCTGTCATATCATCCAAATGTACTGACAACTGCTGCACACAATCCAAATGGAATAAAATATCTGTGGGGCTGATGACATTCAAAGTTCATTCCAAGTCAGTACAGCTTTTTTTAAATCTTTTTTTTTACCTGCAGTTGCTCCTTGTCAGAGTGTTAATACCCACAACAAAGCTGAGAACAAGAATACCTCCATCAGTCTCAACTTTGAGTGTTTCTTAATTAGTCTGGATGAGGCGCCTGTATGTCTACTCTCTATACATATATTTACAACACACAATACGTCTTGTACGCGACAGAGGGGTAAGCTCGGACCAAGGACAGTTGACTGTACTCTCTCTACTTTGCTCCAATGTCACTATCAGTAGAAATCAAATTAGCAGTTTGTCAATATTGAACAAATACATATTTACAGTTAATTAAACCTCTTAATTCTACACCATTTCCTAACTGATTGTTGAGCTGCTTGCCATTCACTTGGATATGTGTATTTCTTGGTGTGTCTGTGTGCAGTAATCCTACTAGCCATGCATTGAAAAGTGAAACAGCAGTAGTAGGTATATTGTTTTCATTTTAAAAGAGGAACCTTTAAATAAACAGGTGCTCAGCGTCTTAGTTTTATATCATAGAAAAAGATCAAAGAAACAGGCAATCAATCCATCGAGAAGATGGAAATAAACAAAGGGGGAGAGAGATGAATGAAATCAGTCAAATGCCTAGCATACTGTAGAAATTAAGATCTCAGTGTCAGAGGGACACAGAAAAGTATTTTACAATGAAATGGAGAACCCTGCTGACAGTGCCCTCTGGTGGCAAACTTGATGAACATACATGAGCTGTAGAGGAAGAAGGTGGTCGTCATGGCAACACTTCTTACTCTAGGTAGATGTCCTCAGTGGGGCAGGCATACTCCAGATGTTCCTGGTAGTACTCCTGGAAGGCTCGTCTGCAGAAAAGACAGCCAGACAAGAGCATGACTAAGGATCTTTCTGCTGGCTAATAGAAAACAATTTACCATACTGAACCTTCAGTTGGTGACTGATTTACACTATTATCATTTGTTTCCAAAGATATATCTAGTTAGTGCCTCTCTCACTGAAACAAAGAGGAGTTTTGTTGGAGCAGGTGATAGTTTGCCTATCCCATGGTCTGCTGCCTGCATTTGCTCTATCCAGAGACTGAATTATCTGCATCTTTAATTATTCAAACCCCAAATGGCTGATTCAGACATGACTAAGTCTGCAATCATTATTAAACCTTACACTCACACATACATATGAAAGGATGGTATGCAAAACCAAATGGATGACTGCTCACTTTTCTAGCTACAGTTGAATGTGATTGGTGGAAAGATGCTTTGATTCAGGTCTTCGACATTGACGGACTACAGCAGTAAACTGTAATTAAAGATTACATGGATGGTCCAGCTAATTATGAGGTACAGCCGATAAGTGAGCATTGTTTCTTATCTAGTTTAAGGGCTGCTAGTTCTTTGAGCATATTGACATTTAGCAATTTAGAGTGTGTTGACTATTAAAGAGGAGGAAATTCTGTAAAATAATCTGGATAAATTAACTCCCTGCATTTAATCTGAGTGCTGTCTCAGATGCAGATATACATTTCAGGTCCCACGTTAACAAGATGACCAAAACATACATTTCTCACCTTAGAAACAAAGTATGACCATTTGTAAATCAAAAAGATGCTGAAAAACTGATTCATGCCTTAGTTTCAAGACGATTTGATTACTGTAATGCACTCTTGACTTGCCTTTAGTCATTCCTCTGTCTTAGTATATACAATATTTACTGTTGAGTAATTTATATATATGACTCACCCAACACACTCTGCTACAGGTCGCATTGACTCCTGGGATACAAATACATGGCAAGCAAATCTGTTCAGCATTGGGTGTTTAGTGATGAAGCCAAAGTAGCTGCAGAGAGAATAAAACAATATGATGCACAGTCAGATGTTAGATTGTACACTTGTAACAAGAGGGCAGAAGATCAGTATGTTTGTTTACCAATTGTTCCTTGGATGGCATCCGCAGAATGAGATGTTCTTCATCTGGAAGAAGTGACTACATCTGTCAAACTAAAAATAAAGAGAGATGCGTAGACAGACAAGAGGAGAGGGATTATCAATTATGGCTTCACAATCTCTACAACATACAACAACCTCTATCCATACACTCTTAGTTGTACTGGAGTTTGGAAGATAATTGTGTTTTATGGAAGATTTTTATGGATGATTTGTTATAGTCAACCCTGTTCCCTGTTTTTTTTTTTTTTTTTTTTTTAAATTTCACCTGCAAGCATCAGGCCTGCTTGACTCCACTAGTCTTTTGAACTACTGCTGAGTGAAAGAAAATATTTTATAACCTGCAGCACAGAATGGAAGCACATCTAAAAATGTGCATCAAGTACAAAGGAGACACATAAAAAAGAGGATACCCACATAAAATGTAACACTGCTCTGGAGGTTTATTCAATTTTTTTTTTTAAATTGATATTAATTCTCGATAGAGCATTAATTAAATATTTTAACATTTTAAATGGATGAGTGAGTCAGTAACTCCTTGCATACCTCATCGAGAGAGTCATATTCATCCTCCAGGCTCATGATCAGTTTAACTCCTTGCAAGCTAATCTCCAACTCACACAGGGAAGGAGGTCGCACGTGCACTGTCCGTTTCCTCGATATCGCAATCTAACAGAGAAAATACTGCCATATTACATCGAAAACCATTTCATGTTGCACATACAGTATATGCTTTTGTCTGTTTTGTGAGATTGCGCACGCCTTGTTGTTTTATACTTTGCTTACCTTCTGCATGGCGGCGCACAAAATGCCATTGCCTTGGTGATAAGGTACCTCAACAGAACCCAAGAACTGAACGCTGAAAGTCTCAATCCATGCTGGATTTCGTTTCATTCCTAAAGGGTGTAATGTGGACACACACATACCAACATGAGATGTTTCTATGAAACAAACAGATTCTAGTCTCAATCAAGTCGGAGTCTCATCACTCACCCAACAACTCCTTGGACTGGCCTATGACCTCTTGGGCATAGAAAGCAGGGAAGATTCCCCTTTCCCCTGTTCGCATATTATAGCCTCTGTACCAGTAGTCATCCTCTTCCTCCTCCACATATAGAGGATCATCCACATCCAGCTCCAGCTCATCTGCATGTCTGGGAATGAACCTGCAGAGGGCAGCAGAAAGTGAGAGGAAAAACCATCTCTGTCGAACATAATGTCCTTACATGGTATCCCTGCAGCTGAGTATCATATAGGTTTATTTGATTACAATGCATCTGTTTGCATTTTAGGTGACTCCCAGTGGAGGGCAAAGAGAATGGAGTGATTTAGGAATTGACAGAGAAAGATGTTGGGTGGGTTGAGGGAGACAAAGAGTGATAAATGTGGGGGCATTATTACTGAGAGAGGACTGTGGGATAGAAAATAGCGCATGTAGCTTGGTTACAGACATAGGTGGTGGATGATCTGATCATTAGGCCACCTAGCACTTCTTGAGCTCAGCTGTACCTTGGACATTTACACTCCTCCCTAACATCACCACAGATTCACTGTTGCTGAATGACCCTTAAAGCACACTAAAATACATGAAACCTTGAAGGAATATTTCACATGTTGATCTACACAAGACATTTTCCCAAAGACACAAAAGGGTAATTAGAAAGTTGGAGCAAATGATATTCACAAGTTAATTCACGATACATTTTTTACATCTACAACAGCAAGTATTACTTTCTTTTATCTACTCTTCTCTTATCTTTTATTATTAATCAGATCTGCTTTTTGCTGATGTTCATATAGCTTCTACTATTTTTCAACTGTGAAAATGACTATATGGAGGGTTGTCTTACCTGTATACAGCCCTATGTGTCTGGTCCCTCTCTTCTCCATTAATGGTGCAGGAAAAAAGTCCAAAGGATTCTGTGCCTACATGGCAAACAGACACCAGTTATACTGTCTCAGCATCTCAAAAACTAGTAAGTAAAACTGAATTCCAAATTAGAGAAATAGCACAGTGACCTTTGTCCTTTCTCTGACCTGTTATTTGTTGGGGTAACATTACCCATCTAAACGTTTTATGTGGAAGTCTTAATGAAGACTAATTGGATTTGTCAAACAAGAAATGGCAATAAAATCCATTGTAATGAACCTTTCATTATGTAAATCACCCTTCATTAGGGATATGAATCTTGAAGAGCACTGATTGATGATGGATGTACTGGGAAACAGAGCCATCTCATAGGTCTCGTGTAGGGCTGGGTAAAAAAAATCGATTTAATCGATTTTGGATCATGAGATCGATTTTTCCCATGAAGTTTTTTTTTTGTTTTAAAAAAAAATGTTTTTTTTTATAAAGCTTTATTGGTTGGCATCATTTACATCATGTTTTGAAACAGAAGTAGTAATATGAAAATAGGGAAACAAACAGATATACAATGCCAGGGGTTACTTTAATAAACAATGCCTTAATGCAGTTTGCAGTGATGGAATGTTGTAGTTCAAGTACACTTTCACTTGCAATTCCTTTCTAATTTCAAAATTGCACTTTTGAGACTTGTGACAGTTTTGTTTACAGCTCAAGTTTAAACTGTCCAATTTACACGTTTGCACTTAAAACCTGTTGTTTAATGTGAAGAGAAAAAATAAAGTACATTTGTATTTTGTAACACATTTGAGCCATTTTCATTATTTAAGAGCAGATTGAATTGAATTGAATCGAATCGACTCGTGATTAATCGATTCAGAACCTTATGAATCGAAATCGAATCGATTTAGGAAATGGCCACGATACCCAGCCCTAGTCTCGTGTGGGCTCCCTGCCAAATTTAGATCACATGGGGGATGAGTTGAACCTTAATACAGTATACTGATACAGTAATGCTTATAAACTTTGAATGGATAATTTTAGCAATAATTCTGCTGGGCTGTAACATGTAGGGTATATCATTTACATAGTCTTAAGTTAAAGAACTAATTTGACATTTTAGTTAATACTTTCAGGCCAATTCACTTTCTTGCCGATAGTTACATGAGAAGATCAATACTTCTCTCACGTAAAAAGTGGTATCAATCTCCTTATCTAACTTTCTACAGTAAAGTGAAGATGCGTATTTCCATTCCATCTCTGATTACAAGTACATATTTTTTACTTTGTTTAGTAGGCTGTAGTATCTGAACAGCCCTTGTGTTTGACTTACTGGAGGAGCGGGATGTGCTGTTGACAAACACATTTAGGAACTTCTTTGAAAATGGGAGGTCGGCCTCAGGGGATGAGTCCTCAGAAGAACTGAGGAGTTCTGGCCTCACCTCCTCTTCATCGCAACCATAGTTCACCTTTCCTGTTCCCAAAGGCTCCTCATCACATAGCGTGGAGAGCTCACTGTCATCGCTCAGAACCGAGGTGCACCTGCGAGGGCAAGATTTGTCAGTCAAATTCCAACTTAAAGGTAGGCATCCATATCTAAAACTGCTTGAATAACTAATAGAAGACATTTTATTGAAACATTATTGCCACAGCATACCTTCTGAGACTGACTAGTTCAAGTGTAGTATTCTCATCGACCACTAATGTGTACTTCATGGAGTCATAGGCCAGTCCATCATCTTCATTCGGCTGCCTCAGCGCCAGATCTTTCTCACACAGTGGAAGGTCATGGTCAGACAAGGGATGGTCTTGCACACTGGAATCAATGGGTGGTGAACTGTCAAGCTCTAAGTCACTACCCCTGTAGGACTCTCTCCTCAAGCCACCCATGAATGGATAAGAGTCACCGTCTTCCTCCTCCTCCTCCTCATTGTCTGTGGAGTAGGTGAGGCTGAAGCAGCGGTTAGTCTGAGTTGTGGGTATATCTAATGTCAGGCTGTGTTTGACCTCAGTGATGCGCTCAAGAGAGGCCATTGAGCGGCTTGTTGGCCTGGGTTCTGTCTCTCGTCCTTCATCCTTGTCGCTAACCACACTCTCTGTAAGGCTTGGTGAGTCCAGATCCTTTCTCCCCATCATTAAGTCATTGTTTGGCTCTTCGTCTTCTTCCTGTCTCCTGGCGTTCTTGGATGGTTTATCTGAGAAGTTCTTCTCTGAGTCTGTGGTCCCCCTCCCGTTGTTTACACAGTGCTCCAAAGCCATTGGGGTTATGGCGTCACCCGTAGGGTTACTCATATAGAGAGAGGGACTTTTCGATGCTCCTCCACTTGAAAACTCTGCACTCTTCCACCTGTCTCCTGGCTCTGTTCTTTCCTCTCTTATCCCTTCACCGTCCCTCTCTTCTCCCTCTGATCCATCCATTCCCAGTTTCTTCCCTTGGTAATCATCACTGAAACCATCTCCATCTCCAATGTCTGAGGATGGCGAGATGGTATCTGACACAGACGCTTTCCTCTTGAAGCAGTCCTCGGGACAGCTGATTGGGTACGAGCCCTCTGAGATCATCCTGTTGACCAGGTTGCTAAGCAGCCAGGGTGAGTCTGAGTTTTCACTCAGGTCATCTTCACTTTCTGATTCTGAGTCTCCTTCGCTGGTTCCATCATATTCATCGGCACTAGGCATTAGCCTGGGTCCCACTGGCAGGTAGAAGGAGCGTTTGAAGCTCTCTAGGCTGTGGTCTGGTTCTATCTGCAGCACCATCTGTCTGGACAGACTGTCCTCACAGCGCTGGGCTGGAGGCAGAGTCTCATCTGGGTCAGCCTGGTGCTCGCAGGACAGATCATCATCCACATTCTGTAGCCCCATCAGAGCTTGCCCATCATCATATGACTCAGGGGGCAAGATAGGTGAGTCAACAGGAGACGGAGTGGCAATAGTGGGTGAGGGTAGAGGGGATGGTGAGGGCAGAGGAGAACCTTCTTTGATTGGGTCAGGCTGGCCCAGGAAAAGGGACGCTTTAAATCCTACAATACCACTGTCCTGCTCTAACTCTGTATCTGGGTCCAGTTCCTGATCTGATGTAGGTGAGCTGGCCTCCTCAATGGAGTTGGTGAGGTGAGATGAGCGTCCGCTGCTACTGTCATCACTGGTCAGATCTAGCTCTGTCTCTGAAATAGAGGAAATCATGTTGGAGACCACGGTACCTCCACAGGCAAATGCTGCCTCCAGTTCCCCTTCAATGTCAGAATCAGAGCCTGGAGAGCTGAGGTCCTTGTCCTGGTCTGAAGTCATGTAACCTTGCTGGTTCATATCTGCTATCCCTGGGTCTGAAGAAGGAGAGGTGGAGTCATTAGCAGCTGCCTCCATTGCAGACACTACTGGAGCATCAGAACTGTTGGACTGGTCCAGAGCATCTGAGCGGCTAGAGGACACGTAGCTGGAGAAGGAAGCAAGCTCAGAGGGTTCGATGGAGGGAAATTCCACATATGATGACTGATTTTCTTTACAAACCATATCATAGGTCTCCTTACACATGAACTCCACTTCAAAGTCCTTCTCCAGTTCCTCATCAGACAAGGGTGTGTCAGCACCATCGTTGGCTCCCATGGGTGCAGTGGATGACAAGCAGCGACTGGTTCCATCTGGGTCTAGATCATTCTCTGGCTCCATACCTGACTCACTGGTGATCGTGTAGGTGTCAGTGGCACGCCGGTTTGAGTGTTTGTGGTTGTGGTCGCTGTTGAGGTCATGGTCCACTTCTGTGTCCGAACACTGGGAATGCTCGTCTACAGAAGGTACTCTGGTTGTCTGGATTGTAGGGTCAGCCTTTTGTTCAGTCGCATCACCAGATCTTGGGTGGGACTTATGTTGACCAAATGAGCCTGGGAACATAAAAGGTGTGGAAAAACATGAAAGTGCATGAGAAAATGAGAATACATCATGACATGAAAGATTATGAAGCAGATGATGCAGATAAGGCTAAAGTAAAACTAGCTGGAGAAACCTATTGTGTATAATTATTGTGTAATTTAACACCAGGCTGAAAAGCAGTGTTTCACTTTGGTTGAAAGCTTCAGGTCGGTTTTACTTCTGACCACAGTATTTACCTGAGAAAGACCTGTAGTTGGTTGAAATGTTGCAAATAAAGTATAGGGAATTCTGATTCAGTATGTAGTTAATATTTGTATCTACTTGTGACCACACCAGGCCACACTGATGGATTGGGTTGGGTGTGGTCAGAGATGTGCTCTATTGCATGTGTAACCACACCCAACATTGATGTCAATGCGGTGCACCCCTGAGTGCGCTCCACCATCACCACAGGGGGTAAAAGGTTAAACCACAGCTAAAAATAAGATTTTTAGTTGGTGTTAAGTTACTCTTAAAAGGGAGGATCAAAAGGAAGAGCATAACAACAATAAATAAAGAGAAAATCAAGGTGCAGGAATTTTTCTTAAGTTCATAATCAGTTGAACAAAAGATGTAGAATGAGCAAGCTTGGGAAACTGTTCTTCATTAGAGACATAATAATTTGACTCCCTGAATAATACAGTCTAAATTGGTTTATGAAAATTAGTATAACAATGTTTGCTGAACTTTGTATCATAGAACAAGTCTAATTCATATCACTTCACACAAATTTCACATCACGGCACGACACGACACAGATGTTAATGAAATGAACTCTAATCTTGCTGGGCTGGCCTTTTCGTTACCGTATTCGAGCCTCTCCCGCCTGTTGCCCTCTATGTCGCAGAGGAGGGGTCTGTGAGGGGACTGGGGATTCCCGCCCTCCCCTGTCTGTTTTGGTGGGGTACCTTTGCTCTGGGACCCTGGTGTCTGGGAAACTGGAGAGGCCGGGCACTGGCCTGTCACATGGCTACCATCATCCAGACATGAATGGGTTGGAGTCAGACGGCCTGGAGGTAGAGTAAATATTTATTTTCTACGGTGTAGTGCTTACTGATTTTAAATAATAACTAAAAGTAGGCATTTTTTAGGCAACAAATAACATGCCCATGTGGATCTGTGTTATATTATATTATATTATATTATATTATATTATATTATATTATATTATATTATATTATATTACATTATATTATATTATATTATATTATATTATATTATATTATATTGAGTATACCAATCATGACATCCCTAGCTGATTCATTGTTGTCCAAATTAATTAATTTATATTGTAGCTCTGCACTAAGAGAAATAAGTTGTTTTGTGTGTGATTGACAGACATATGAATACAAATACAAACAAACAAATGAAAACATACCCACAGTCCACACCTACTTAATGAAAGAAAACTAATCATGTTCTCACCCTGTGAGGTGGGGTTGCGTAGAGACTCCTGCCAGCTTCCTTTCTTTGGGGACAGACTGCTGTTGTTGTTTAGTGAATCCTAAACAGAAGACAGACAGCAAAAGATATGCAACAAGCTCTTATGGGTCCATTATAAAGACAGATGTGTGTTTCCACTGGAGCTTCAGGCTTACCTGTGACACAGCAGTGGTGAGATTTAACGTGGTGGGTCTGCTCTTTAGAGTGCCAAGAGTAGGAGAGAGAGGAGGGGAGGCAGAGGGGGACGGTGGCGCATCAGGGTCAAGCTCTTCATCTTCTTCCTCTTCCTCCTCATCGTCCTCATCTTCATCATCAATCATCTCAAACTCCTGAAAGTCATCCTGAAAGGAGCAGACTGGGTGGTGCATGTCATTCTTCTCCAGAATAAGGGAGTCCTGATCCCAGAAGAGAGAGAGAGAGAGAAAGTTAGTGATGTTTTATGTTTTCACACCGTCATCATAATTCAGATGATAGCCTCACTGATTAAAGCTTTGACAGCAGAGGGAAAACTATTATGTGATGAGCCAACACAAAAGGAAAAAGCTGCTACCTTCAGTTGTATATGTTATGTTTTTGCTAGGAGCAAGACTGTCTGAGATGAATAGAAAGAACTAGGAGAGCACAGATGGGCAGCATACAACACAGTATTCTTTGATTACACAGAGGACATTTATAATGCAGACAAACATATATATGCACAAACAAGGTATTGTAGTGGCCAATTCTGCAAAAAGGATGCATATAAACAGTTACTGTAGATTTTGCTGATATGATATATTTTGTAGACTTGGGTCTTGTGTATGCAAACCATGTGTGTCTATGCCTAAATATACTAAACCTTCAGCATTATCAAAGTTACCTCCATGTGAAAAGATACAATGTGGAAAATGTGGAAAAAATGTAATCACTAAATACAAAGTCACCCTGCAAAACCCTGCAGAGAGTAGAATAATGCAGAAGCCTTGAGGGTGGACTGTTCAGAGGAGGAAGGAGTGACAAATAGTGCATGTGAAAAACAAAGATGAAAGTAAAAGGCGAAAGGAGTGAGGAAATCAGGGTGGATCAATCTGACTTCTCTCAGGTTTCATCTGGTTTACAGGAAAGGCTTGCACTAAATGATTTTGAGGTTTAGTAGACCACACCTTCATGACTGTATGTGTTGCTGTGTAGCCTTTCTGTTTGTTAGATACCAAGTATATTGATGGGATGAGGTCTATAATGTACAGAAGCTTATTGAATTAAAGCTCACACTGTTCACCAAAGACACCAGAAAAGGAAATACATTTGACTGATTTAAGAGCCATTTGTATGCTGAGGAATGTTATAATTACTCCAATAATCTTGAGTATGAGGGTATGTCGCAGTAGCTATGAAAACTAGTGACATCGCACCAACATCATCACTGTCTGATGAGCCTGTAGTGTTGAGTGAGAAGCGTTTGTCATGCTAATATTAATACAAGATGCTTGATCATCATATCCATGAGCAGAGTGCACTCTTCAGTCACTCCAGCAAACATTTGTGGTTTAGTTGTTCTCCCCCTTTCTTCTCTACTTGGAATTTGACAATGCAAACACAGCAATTGATTTATCTGGTTTGCAGTTTGAACAGCGCAGCAGTTTCACTGCCTCTCAGTGCAGTCATTTTAATGGAGGAATCAAAGCTCACCCTCTCACCCATCCACCCCATACAATTCTGCTGACGCCTGGTACATCCATATTATACCACAGCCAACATGCCATTACCTGGGGGAGTACACATGAATATGTATAAGCTACTTATAATTTAACATATTTCTCCTGTAATTTAGCAATTAAGATGTGATGATACCTACTGTCAACATTCAAAGTTTTGTTACCTCACACTGACCAATTAAAATCCATCACTTGGGATATGCGATCTATAACTCAATGACAGTATAAAAATCCAGAGATCCATCAGCCGGGTTGTGGAAATGCCACATCTGCCTGGGAAAATAATCTGCAGTGTCAGGAGACATCCTTTTAGCAAGGCCACATGACAGACAGCAATGCAGGCTTAAAGAAAAAGAGAGAACTATAAATAAGAGTTGTGTGTCGGCGAGAATCGATCCCTATGGTCTCCAGTTCCCAAGGACAACCCATCCAGCCCCATGACTGTCTCTCAGTTGTTACCCTGCGGACCTATGTAAGGCATGTTGTGGCAGGCAGGGGACGTGTTGAAAATGTCTCTTTCACATTCACAAGCATCAGAGAATAAATTAACTGAAATCAAAATGGTTTTTCTTTTTTCCATATACAGATACACCTGGACATATGCAGAACTGTACTTGTAAAGACAACCAAATGCACACTAATGTACAGTTTTATTTAACAGCTCTACTTACAACTAACATTTATACATTCATATTTGCTCTTCTGCAGCAGCAAATAGGGTCTCTGGATGCTGATCAGTTAGAAAAGAAATATTACTGAATATAATATAATACAAAAAATATAAAGACAGAGCATGTTTTTGATCTCTAATTAGCAGACCACAGGCTTGTTCAGAATGGCTAATTATATACCTATTGACTCTGCTGAGACACATCGGAAGATGGCAGCTCTAACACAGCACTGCCCTCAGCAGTAGTGAGACAAGACTGGGCCATATTGCTTTTCTGAGCTAACCAGCTGACATAGCAAAGCAAAGCACTGGACAGACGAGAGTAGCTGAGGACATGATCCTCAAGTGAACACCAGCTGCATGGCTGTGTGAGTGAAAAGGGTGCCAGGGACTCGTAAATCTCAGAGAAGCAGAGGCTAAGAATTAACTTTTCTTTGAAGATCTAATGTGCAGAGTGCAACAGGAATAGTCTACTGGAGGTGCCATGACTCCCCACAAAGAGACTGATAAACATCTGTTAATTGACCACGAATTCTGTTCCTATGTGTTTTGGCTGAGTGAGTTGTTCAGCTGGGTGTTAAGGTCTTCCTGGCTACATGTTCACTGGTGTATGGTTAGGCTCCACATAATCACGCAAAGCAATTAGGGCTAGATCAGTCCGGTTAAAATATTAGATTTACTGTTTTACTGCTATTTATGTCTTCTCGAGAGGGGTTGGACTCTCTTCTACTCTGGAGTTGCCACTGGTGAGAGGCGCCGGGCAGGGGTGGTAATACTTACTGCCCCCCGGCTTGGTGCCTGCATTTTGGAGTTTTCCCCAGTGGATGAGAGGGTAGTCTCCCTCCGCCTTCGGGTGGGGGGACGGATCCTGACTGTTGTTTGTGCCTATGGTCCAAACAACAGTTGTGTGAGCTCTCCTATCTCTGGGCCTGAGGTCGCCGAGATGGTGGATGAGACCCGCTTGGAGTTCCTCAAGGCCCTGGATGTTGTGGGGCTGTCATGGTTGACACGACTCTGCAGCATTGCGTGGACATCAGGGACAGTGCCTCTGGATGGCAGACTGGGGTGGTGGTCACTCTTTTTAAGAAGGGGGACCAGAGGGCATGTTCCAACTATAGGGGGATCACACTCCTCAGCCTCCCTGGTAAGGTTTATTCGGGGGTACTGGAGGGGAGGGTCCGTCGGATAGTTGAACCTCGGATTCAGGAATTGTGGAGCAGCTCTACACCCTCTGCAGGATCCTTGAGGGTGCATGGGAGTTTGCCACATGTGTTTTGTGGACTTGGAGAAGGCATTCGACTGTGTCCCTCTGGGAGTCCTGTGGGGGGTTCTCCGGGAGTATGGGGTATCGGACCCCCTGATACGGGCTGTCCGTTCCCTTTACGACCAGTGTCAGAACTTGGTCCGCATTGCCGGTAGTAAGTCAGACTTGTTTCCAGTGGGGGTTGGACTCCGCCAGGGTTGCCCTTTGTCACCGATTCTGTTCATAATCTTTATGGAAAGGATTTCTAGGCGCAGCCAGGGCGTTGAGGGAGTCTGGTTTGGTAACATCAGGATTGGGTCACTGCTTTTTGCAGATGATGTGGTCCTGTTGGCTTCATCAGACCGTGACCTCCAACTCTCACTCTCCGGGTCGGGGATGAGATCCTGCCCCAAGTGGAGGAGTTCAAGTACCTTGGGGTCTTGTTTACGAGTGAGGGAAGGATGGAGCGGGAGATCAACAGACGGATCAGTGCGGCGTCTGCAGTAATACGGACTCTGCTTAGATCCGTCGTGGTGAAGAGGGAGCTGAGCCGAAAGGCAGGCTCTTGATTTACCAGTCAATCTTCGTTCCTACCCTCACCTATGGTCATGAGCTTTGGGTAGTGACCGAAAGAACAAGATTGCGGGTGCAAGCGGCCGAAATGAGCTTCCTCCGTATTGTGGCTGGGCTCTCCCTTAGAGATAGGGTGAGAAACTTGGTCATCCGGGAGGAGCTCGGAGTAGACCCGCTGCTCCTCCGCGTTGAGAGGAGCCAGATGAGGTGGCTCGGGCATCTAGTTAGGATGCCTCCCGGACGCCTCCCTGGTGAGGTGTTCAGGGCATGTCCCACCGGTAGGAGACCCCGGGGAAGACCCAGGACACGCTGGAGAGACTATGTCTCTCAGCTGGCCTGGGAATGCCTCGGGATCCCCCGGGAATAGCTGGACAAAGTGGCTGGGGAGAGGGAAGTCTGGGCTTCCCTGCTTAGGCTGCTGCTCCCGTGACCCGACCCCGGATAAGAAGAAGATGGATGGATGGATGGATGGATGCTATTTATGTTGTTTTGTATTTAGCTCACATCCTATGCATACATGTTTATTGTCATAAATGTATCGCTTACATTTGTTTTGTTTGTGTGTATTACTATGGGTGCATGTATGCCCACATAAACCCCTGTACCAAATATAACATTTAATCTGAGTGGGTTTTACACAGATGTCGACAGATGTCGATTAGCCCCCCAATTAATCGAGACCACCTAGCGAGTAATGGCCTCCATCTATCAGTGTTTCTGTAAATTTCCACACTTTAAATTCAGGGTAGCGCCACAGCTGAGACACAGACACCACAGCTCTGTCACATACTTAATTATGCATGTGCTCACAGCGTTCATTCAGGGCTCGGGGGAGACAGAGATGGATATTACAAAGAATGGAAGTGAAAAATCCGGTGAGAGACAAGGGAGAAATGTGTTTGTGTGTGTGTGTGTGTGTGTGTGTGTGTGTGTGTGTGTGTGTGTGTGTGTGTGTGTGTGTGTGTGTGTGTGTGTGTGTGTGTGTGACTCAGAGGAAAAATTAACCTCCAATGATATCACAGATAGTAGAAGTGGACAGCCTGAGCCAGAATTGCTGTAGCATTTCGGCATTTGACCAGCAATTAAGAGAGAGGTGGGAAATCAGACATTCATGAAAAACCCATGTGAATAATCTTTAATTGCCTGCCTTTAACTCTGGATGACAGGATGACAGAATAAGCCATGTTCAGGCAACATGTGTGTCTATTTGTTTTGGTTTGCATGCATTTGTGACCTCAAAGGTTAAGTACTGATCTAAAGGGTTATGCAGATTAAGACCTGAACCCCATAACCAATTGGAATTAATCAGAGCTGGGGATTGGGGCTAGAGGATCATCTAACTGTTTAGATTGGCTGTTCTTCCTAAACATCGAAGACAAGCTGCCCAATGTGATCAAATCATACTGACACAAAAACTGAAAGCCTCTCTCTTCATCAGCATGTTTCAGTGTGTGAGGGAGGGACTGCTGCTGCTGATGAGCTGACAACATGTCACCAACCCTACTGATGCAGGCAAAATTAGACACTGTGTGAAATAGCATGAGCATGAAATCCTCTGCTTCGCCTTTCTTTCTCTATTATTTGAATGTACACTCGCAGACACATCTAGAGGGTAACTGTGTGTGTGTGTGTCCTATCCATCCCATGTCAGCAAAATTACTTCCTCTGGGCAATGATGTCATGTAATGAGGACCGACACTGTCTCTGCCCTGTGCTTTCTTGTTTGTGAAGTGAGCAGTCAGGGCCTCTGCTGGTGTCTGTCTGATGTGCGAGTGTCTTTATGTGGGAAGCAGAGAGGAGAAAGAGGGCACTGATGCATGGTTTACTACTGTATGACCTCTCTTTCTCTGGAGGTCTTTTCACATGCTATGCAAAAACAGCTTTGCTAGCTAACCCTAATGTGTTTGGTTGGTAGATTAAAGCAGAGGAAGTAAAATATCTATCTGCCACAGATTTATTCTGAGAGCTTAACCCTCAGAAGCAGCCCTCCCTGAGCTAAATCCCCATTCCTAGTTACCTCGGCAGAGAAGAGAGAGGAGCAGAGAGAAAGTAGGTGAGGGAGGGAAAGCTTTAAGGGGGCAGGGTAGTGGAGAGGTGGCAGAGAACAAGAGGGGAGGGAATCTTAGCTCTGTCTCCGAGCAACACTCTGCATAGCAGGGAGGGAAGGGAAGACACATGAGAGGGAGGGAGGGAAGGAGGTTGTCTCTGCATAGCAGCAAACTGCACTGGGTCACCCACCCTCTGCTGCAGCCATGGCTCCAAGCCACAAGCGTAAAAAATTTACATCCCACAGGATGATAGAGAGAGGGAGAGAGACAGAGATAGAGAGAGACAGAGACAGAGACAGAGAGAGAGACAGAGGTTATGAGATAATAATACTTCGAAATTAAGGTCTAAGCTTGTTGGTGCGATAACAAAGCTAATGACTTGATTATTTGCATATACAGAACTCCATAATACAGTCACTTGTATAGGATGCTTAGTGGAATTTCTACATGCTGAGGAGTTTATGGTATTCATGCATGATAATGATCTGTATGATAATCACAAGTATATGGAGAATGCTTTACTCTGTTTCAGTTCACCAAAGTCATGCATGTGTTACACTTTTTTCCTGCATTCAGCTCACTGGTGTAATATGGCTAGCTGCGACTTATAGGCATTACTGTAATGACTGCAATGCTGGTAAGCTAAGTAGCCTGAAGAAGATTTCTTTCTTTCTTTCTTTCTTTCTTTCTTTCTTTCTTTCTTTCTTTCTTTCTTTCTTTCTTTCTTTCTTTCTTTCTTTCTTTCTTTCTTTCTTTCTTTCTTTCTTTCTTTCTGCCACCATTGCACTTTGCAGTTCATTCTCACTCTGGCTTGTTTGGAGCTACATGTTTTTCTTGTAGTTGCACTTGCCTTTTTTTCCAGCCTGCATACCCTTCAGCTTGTTATTAATCAGCTATCAGCAAATGCAGAGGAGCAACAACAGACAGACAAGGTGCTTGTCTATGGACCATTATTCATACTGTACAATTAAAAGAGCATGCACAATTCAATTTAAAGTTCCAAAGTCACACCATAGTCTACATTTGGAAGCAGTGAAAAAACTTGCACTGTCTTTCATGCACAGCTGTACACTTTATGCCGACATGATGTGCCTTTACACATCTTTGTAGGTTTACATATTTAAATATGCACAAGAGTGTGCACAAAAAGGTCAAACATCATTTAAGGAAACAACAAACGATGGAGTCTCACCTTCTCATAAGGATCAGAGTCATAGTTGAGTCCAATCCCACAGTCATCTGTGATTTCAGAGAGATCTTCATCATCAAACTCCTCCAGACTGATGTCGTGGGCTGGCCTGGAAACACATGAGACAGTATATTCACAACATGTTGTAAATAAGCACACCAATATCTGTAATATTCCTGTTTCATCAATGAACACTCCAGAGGCGAATTTCTCTATTGATCTATGCCCACACACTGTGCACTGTTGTAGGGGAAACCTGCTGTAACTCATGGCCTGTCATCATCTATCTTGATCTTAGTGTCTCATATACAGGACACAAGGAGCCACACCAACACCCATGTCCTCTATCTTCCCTTCTCCTGTAATGATCCCACTAAGAAGGTGGGACACACTTCAGTGGTGTTGGATAATAGCAGCAACACATAAAGCATTGATATTAAATGCCAATATACCAACTGACATTAAATGCCATATCAAGTTGGCAGATTTTTTTTTGTTTACATAATGTAAGTATAAGCTGCTGTATTAGCCTCTTACACCAGAGTTTATGAACTAATGAACAGCACGCTAAAGCGGGGACATTTATGTGTCTCTGTAATGAGCCGTGGCATTGCAAGTTTTCTTGATTAGGCTCTATCTCATCTTTGCCCCATTAGTTTCAGCAGACACTTGGTTCTATAGCAGCTGGCTTGCAATGTATTAAAGGAAATGCTGCATTGCAGTGTCCCTACTGAGAAAAGGGCACTCCACATATTACGTATGCAAGCTTACATCATACAGTCATAAAGGGTCCTGTCTATACAATGTCACTTGTCCCATGGAGCAAATGAGGACATGCTGATGCATCCAAAAGTAAAACTAAGGGGGTAGTGAAGAAGTCACAGTGATCATAGTGCCTCCATGCTACTGTGTTAATGTTTCTACAATGTGAAAGTGACATGAAATGCAGATAGAAGATACATACTGTATGAATGCAGGGGATATTGAAGTGTGAAAGAGTAGCTACTAAGAAAGGATGTAATTTAAGTTATATGGAGTGTATGACATCTGTCACAGTAAACCTTTATAAATCTAAGAAACAATGTTATAAAACTAATTTATAAAATAATTAATGGGCATAATCAAATTCATATTTTAATTGTGTGTCTTTCAGCTCTGAAAACTATGTAGCAGTACAGTTTTTGAAAAAAGCAAGCACTCAAGTTTAGGACCTCTATCAGAGGGGGAAAAGCTAGCACATTTAAACAATATGATAAAGGTGATAAGAAAGCTATTACATGCGATAAAACGGTTGATATTGATACTGAAGCCTAGATATAGCACAGTCATTCTCTATTTGCGGAAAATTCCAGTTGCACACAGACTCCTAAGCTTAACCTTGATGTTGATATGTTTATATAATTGGATAACATTGTGCTAAATCTGCATCTTGAGGATTTCCCAAAGCTTGCAGGCAGTTTGTGAGGAAAACAAAAGTACTCCTTTTACAAAATACTAGAAAATCTGAATTAATAATTTAAATCCACTGCACTGTGCTCAGCATCCATTTCTTTGAAAGACAAAAATTGTGAGTAATTCTCAGAGCAGACATGTAATGATTTGTATGCGAAACAAGCAATATTTTTCACTTGAGTATTTTGCCTCACTTAAAATGCTAAATTGAGAGATTCATATGAATTATTCACCGTGAACACTAGATTATTTCATCACATACACCCAACTGAATAACATCTTATATTTTTACAATAAGGAGATTTTTGGCTGTATTTGTGGAGAGTTGCTGGATGTGCAAATTAAGTATATAGATTCTAAGAAAAAAGTATGGGTCACCTTGACTCAACTGATATGGCTAGATTTGTGATAACAGTCTGGCTGATAGCATCACAGGTGTACAGTATATAAAGTCTGTTCAGCTCCACATTGAGTTGTACCATTCAGGAGTGCTGAACGTACAGAAGGAATCATGAAGTGTCTCGTTGTTGTTTTGGTCTGTGCGGTGCTCGCTGAGGGACTCGTCAGGTATGTACTGTAAATTTCCCCATCGTGGGACTAATAAAGGAATATCTTACTGTATACTTAATTTTTTAATTCTGCATTAAACTTATTGCATCTGTGAGCAAATATGGCCTTTAGATTTCAAAATCCTCTCTCCGCTAAAGTGAACATTTTTGTGTCTGCTGCAGGGTCCCTCTGATAAAGCACAAGTCTATGCGTGAGGCCCTGAGAGAGAAAGGGATCGAGTTGCCTTACCAAGACCCTGCTCTCAAGTACCAGCCAGCTGAGCTTGCTAGCTCATCCTACATGTACATCAACAACTACGCTGATGTAAGAAATCACTACTTTCACAAACTATACTCCCAACTTTTTACTAAAGCATTAGCTTAGTGATGGATTTGTATTTTCATTTATTTTTCTTTTAATTAATGTGTCGTCTAGACCACCTACTATGGAGCCATCAGCATTGGAACACCCCCCCAGTCCTTCCAGGTGCTGTTTGACACTGGCTCTGCCAACCTGTGGGTTGACTCCGTCTACTGTAACACTCAGGCCTGCAGTAAGTACAAATCAACAAGCTTCCCACCACGACATCCCTCATCTGTCACTTTCTTCAGGGAATATTTCCATGTGAAGCACTTTAAGAAGACTTAAAACAGATGTAGGCTAAGCATGCAGATCTCTGAGTTTGCCATCTTGTTTCCAAAAGATTACACGTAGATTTTGAGTGTAATTACAGTCATGCCATTAAGCATTTTTGATCATTGGGATTTTAGCTCATGATTTCCATAATCAACTGAATTTCCAGTATGTCGGAAGGCTCTGCACAGCATGAGGACATATTTATGGCACTGGCTCCAGAGATAATCCTGATTTATGCCATTTACAGACACACACAAAAAGTTCAACCCCAAGCAGTCCTCCACCTACAGTGCCAATGGCCGGTCTTTCTACCTGCCGTATGGAGCTGGAAGCCTCAATGGAGTCTTTGGATATGACACTGTCACTGTGAGTCTAAACCACAAAACTAAGCATGTACACTGGTCTGAAGGTGTCACCGTTTTTTAAAATTAAAATTAACTTGGAGCACACTAGATTAAAGTCACATTTGCTGAAAAAGAACAATCAAACTACAGTGTTAAATTGGTGAGAAACAGTCTCACAGTAAAACATCCAGAACAAAAGTGTAGCTAGAGTGGCATCCTGCTGTAAAATGTCAACGCACAAAGAGCAGTGCAGCAGTTTTTGTTTTATGTGTTTATTAAGTGTTAAATTAGTGACAAGACAAGAACAATCTATACATCACACAGAATTAAAAGACACTTTGTAAAGATTGTAGTGATGGCAGCAGTCATACTTATCTTTACTACACTACAGGGTGAATGCGTACACGAATATGTGATTTTCTTGTCACACAGCATATTGCTTTGTGTTTTGGACCTTGTAGGTGGGCAGCATTCAGATCACTAACCAAGAGATTGGTCTGAGCACAGATGAGCCTGGTCAGAACTTTGTGGTGGCCAAGTTTGACGGTATCCTTGGCCTGTCCTACCCAACCATCTCTGCTGGAGGAGAGACTCCCGTCATGGACAACATGATTTCTCAACACCTGCTGGGCTACAACATATTCTCTTTCTACCTTTCCAGGTACTGTGTATCAGACACAAGACCTCTAGAGGTAGTATACAGATACAAATAATTTAATATTATATGTAAAACCAGCTAAGTTTGGTATTGTCTGGGTTAGGGGAGGTCAACAGGGCAGTGTGCTGTCTTTTGGAGGAGTGGACACCAGCTTGTACCAGGGCCAGATCTACTGGACACCTGTCACCTCTGAGACCTACTGGCAGATTGGCGTTCAAGGGTCTGAATCTTTCAACACTTTTATCAACATAAATTGTCAAATGCCTGTGTAGATTACTGATTATTTTGTGGGACTGCATGAGAAACTAACTTAGTAACTTGATATGTGTGGTGCACTGCAGCTTCCAGATCAATGGTCAAGAGAACGGCTGGTGCTCTCAGGGCTGCCAGTCCATTGTGGACACTGGAACCTCCATGCTGACAGCCCCAAGCCAGTACATGAGTTCCATCATGCAAGCCATTGGAGCCCAACGGAGCCAGTATGGAATGGTAAGACAGACAGACAGACAGACAGACAGACAGACAGACAGACAGACAGACAGACAGACAGACAGACAGACAGACAGACAGACAGAAAGACAGACAGACAGACAGACAGACAGACAGACAGACAGACAGACAGACAGACAGACAGACAGACAGACAGACACTCTTTCTCTAACACACATACAAAGATGAAGTAGCCACCATTATTCCTCATATTTTGTCCTCAGATTGCACCATTTAAAAGCTATGAGCAGTCAAGTCAAGGTCCCACAGCACACCTGTCCATTAAGTGATTGATGTATAAACTGGAAACAGTTTGTTTCTGGTTAAGCTTCTGTCCCTTTCACACAGTATCTCTTTGTTGCTCTATGTCTCTAGTACATGGTGGACTGCAGCCAGATTGGTAACTTGCCAACTCTCAGCTTTGTCATCAGTGGCGTTTCCCTCCCTCTGCCACCTTCTGCTTACATCATTCAGGTATGCATAGCATTAGCATGTATTTCTGTGTGTCTGTATATTCCATAGCTTGTGTTTGTGGCTGTCCATACAATGATATGCACATTCCCTATCTCCTGTCACTGCCTCCAGCAATACCAGAATGGATACCAGTCCTGTTCTGTGGGAATCACCCCCACCTACCTGCCCTCTCAAGACGGCCAGCCTCTGTGGATCTTTGGAGACGTGTTCCTCAGAGAGTACTATTCCGTCTACGACCGCACCTACAACCGTGTTGGCTTTGCCACAGCTGTCTAAGTGTCATCAGTGTAACCTAACCTCACCATAAACTGGGTCAGATGGCGATTATTAAGTTTGCATCCACTCAAAAACTACTAACAGCCTGAGGGTTTGGTATATCAATCAATTCACACAACCTGAGTTTCATTTGTCTCTGTCAATTACAGCAAATATACTTGATAGATATATGTCTTTTAAATGCTTAAATTGGTATATGCAGAACTTGACAAAGATACTATAGTTGGCTTTGTATATTCAAAACAGAGTACAATTAAATATGTCCATAAAATTGCATAATTTTCAAGCAGAATAAAGGTGAAAATACTGCTACTAATTGTTTAAATGTTTCTTTCTGAATGAAATAGATAGATAGATCCTGGTCTGGGGGACTTCAAAGGGTTTTCTCCTTTTATAATTTTCTTTTAGGCTGAGCAATACCTTGCATGTGTGTGTGTGAGTGCCTATGTTTGTGCGCATGTATTAGTAATAGATATAATAGACCTTTGTCACAACTGACATATTGACTTGTCATAGCAGGAAAAGAACAGGTGAAACTGATTACATTGACAATGGCTCAGTTCCATTCGAGTCTCCAACAAACTAGTGAACCATCATGCATTGCATCATGGGATTCAGCCATAATTATTGTTATTAATTGAACCTGTGCTTTACCTTTGACATATCAAAATGTGTGCTGTGAAAAAAGGTTTATTACACCCCACAAATAGTGACAATTTTAAATGCTATAAAATCCTGGGATGACACAATTCAGAGGATTAAATGAGGATAAACTATGTTATTTATCAGATGGACAAGACTGTTTTTTTTTTATGACTAGTTACGTAAAAGCAAATGTTCCAGTTTTAATTTGTCTTTTATGATATTTATGATTTTATCATTTCTATGAAGCTGTCAAATTATATGTACTGAATATAGTGCACCAGGGGAAAACTTTATTCACCTTATTGCATTACTGTAATGTGGCTACTGATGCCAGACATTGTGAAACCATATTATGGCCTGAAATATGTGCCACTAGAAACTGAATTTGAATCATTTATATTTGAATTTGAATTGCTCAACTTGATTAATTGCATTAAAAAACTGAATTTGAATCACATAATTTGAATTTGTATTGTTCAATTTGAATCATTGCATTGAAAAACTGAATCTGAATTGTATAACTTGAAATTGAATTTATTAGTTTGGAACTGAACATTCAGTTCTCACAATTCATATTCAGTTCTCAAAATTCAATTTCAATTTTCTGTGACAAACATCCGGGTAGTTGAGACAGAGCAATCGAGAACCTAGTGTTTCTAGGTGGCGCTAGAGAGTTTGACATTGTTTGTTTTTCCATGTTATCGAATTTTTCGCCAGACCTGATGTGCCTGCCAAATTTGGTGAGTTTTTGAGCAGGTTTAGGGGGTCAAATTGAGGCTCAAAGAGGCGGTAGAAGAATAATAATAAACGACACAAAAACAATAGGGTCCTTGCCTCCAGGCAAGGGCAGGACTCCTCTGGAGTCCTCGCCCTCTTGCCTTTCGGCTCGGTCCCTAATGATTCAAATTCAGTTTCTGGTGGCACATATTTCAGTCTATACCATATAGGCTTATTTTATAGCCAAATGGGATGTTTTCATTACAGAATTAACATAGTGTAAACCTCAGTGTGGTCTGTGGGTGTGGGAGCATCAAGACTTATCCATCTGGATTCACATACAGATGGAGAAGTTGAAGGCTTCCTATCTGTCAAAATCCTAAAATAGTGCCTTAAGCAAACCTGGAGAAAGGAGGTCACTAATGAGCTCCTCACCCACCCAAGTCTTCAGGGAAACTGTGTTTGTATGTGTGGGTGTGTCTGTGGGTGCGTGATATACAGTGGAAAAACACCATATCAGTGCACCCGTATCCAGGGCAGCTGCCATCAGCACTCAAGTAGAAGGAAATCCCATGTTTGGTTTTGGGTGGAGGGTTGGAGAGAGATATTGAGAAACAGAAGGATACAGGAGACAGGTATTTAAAAAAAAAAAAAAAGGGATTGGGAGTGAAAGTGGACAAGGGGGGAGGAGGATGAGAATCCTGTAGCAGGACAGTTTTGATTCAAAAAGTGCAAATACAGTTGCGAAATAAAAATCTCTATTTGCTTTATAGCACAATCAATACAACAGAGTTGGCTATTGCCACTCCGTGTAAAATGCAGTTTTGAGTCTAAGTACAATAAGGTCCATCAATCAATTAATCTTTATTTATATAGCGCCAAATCACAACAAAAGTAATCTCAAGGCAATTTTCACAGAGACCAGGTCTAGACCGTACTCTTTAATTTAATTTATAGAGACCCAACATTATACCATGAGCAAGCACTTGGCGATAGTGGCAAGGAAAAACTCCAAAAATGAATGTTGTAATGATTTACGTACATATATTGTTCCATCTTTAAAAAGTTGGTTCACCAAAATTACTAAAAACTCCACCTCTGTTGGTATCTAGCCATGCTAAATAGTTTAGATTTTATTTGTCAAGGTTTTGAGATACCAGTCTCTCTGCTGCGAACCCAGTTTGATTGGTGCTCAAAACATTGAAAATTTAAAATATAAATTTTCACTAGCAATCTCTCTTTTCAGAGACACTGGCACTTTAATCTGGATAATCCACAATATAAGGACCAGTAGAAAGTACAATAATTTCCATAAAAAGATGGAAGAAAAGTTATATTCCCTTTAACTGGGGGATTGAGGCAGATATCTCAGAGACACATCAAAACCTGGACAAATAAAACCAAAACAATCTGCATGGCTACATCCTGTACCAGTAATTGAAATAACATGAGGTGTTTTTTTCTTTTTTTGGAGGCTCTGGCCCTTTAATATTGCCTGTTGTCTGTTTTTCATTTCCTTTCCCCTCATCCCTTTTCTGGCCTGCTCCATTGCTCCATGTTCTTCTTCTCATCTGTTTACAATTGGATTTCTCCTGCAGCCCTGCAATGCATGTAACTACAGAGTGTGTCCCCATTTCCCCTAAACTGCAAAGTGTAAGTAATGTGTGTCAGTGAAAAGCTGCAAAAACACAGAATTATGTCCAAAACTAAGGCCTCTGTCCCCCTTTTGAAGGGTAAAAACACAGACTAATCCAAGCATATATTTTTCAAAAATATTCTGTGTTATTTAGATTTCAGAATACATATGAGTGAGATGCAGCCACCACTGCAGTGTTGACACTACATGTCCGTGCTCCTGCTTGGTGTTCAGACAGTATCCAAGTGAGCCGTGCAGTGCCTGTCACACCATGTTGCAGACACCACACTGTAACATCCATTGCATTGAGCCCATCCGTTTGTAATCATTCTTAATTATTAAGATTTGAAGCTGATGCTTTAAAGCTGGAGAGAGAGTCATATCCATACTCCATTATCATGCTGAAAAAAGGCCTGCCTCAAATCAGTCTCTGTCTATTCTGAAATGTGACAGTCTGAGGAGCAAAATGAGAATACTACAGAAAACAAGTCAGCACAAGATTAGAATTTGCTGATGCAGGTCAAGTTGCTGCAATGGCACACCCCGATTCACTGCCACTACTAAAGTGCTGCGACCATCTCTGTGTCCAAGGCTCTCATTCCTTGAGCTCATTCTCCCTGCCCTTTTCATAATCTAACAATCTCTCCAACACCACATTTGTTCATTTGCACAGTTCTTCTCTGTGATCTCTGATACTGTCATTTTCACACCAGAAATTGTCAAACCAGCACACTATCATCTATGCTTGTCTAATACTATACATACTGGCTGCCTGTTCACACACACTCACTATCTCTGTTTTTGTGTCTGAAAACAGAAGCTCACACAGCTATTGAATAACTCTTTAATGATACAATAATCAATTTAGACACTGTATAACTTCCCCAAAACTCAAACCTACAAAGAAATGAAAAAGATACTCCAATACAAAAATAAAAATAGATATGAATATAAAGGGGGAAAGGGGTGGAATCTGTTTTTATCAATTTGCCTTTTAACCATGAGCGCCTACTTCAGGGTGACATCATCATCTTTAAAAGCCAAGGACATTTGATGTGGTTGTTACTGACTGATTTACAAGATCAATTTCTTAGGCTTTTCCACCTGCACACACACACTCAGGCACACGTGAGTATGAGTCATGCATTTAACCCTTATGCTACCAACATATTTAAAATACAAAGACTACTGACTGAGGTCCATGGGGACCCCAAGAATAAGCTACTGTATGAAACAACCATCATTGCAAAATGTTGACTTATTTCATTTCAAAACATCATTAGCTATGTAATTATTGTCATCTGTAAAAACATACAAACAAAAAAACAGATTCCCTCCCCTTCCTGGTAGTATGTGATACTTTAAATTAGGAGCGATGGTAAACATGAGTTCAATAAATTGTTCCATCTAATCAAACTGCATAGACAAAATTGGGTGCTTTTGACTGGGGTCCCCCAAGACCCTGATACATTGTTGTTGTTGTGTTTTCAAGCACTAATTAAAATATAAATGGAAAAGAATGATATGAAGTTATTTGGAACACATTGATTGACAAAGTCATGAAAAATTGGAATGAAAGAATAAAGCACCTCTGAGATATGACCCTTCTGGGGTCTGTGGGTACCCCAGTCACTAAGATTAAGGTTAACCTAATGAAGCACTCACTTATGGTCTGTGTCACATCCAATCATGAAGATCCTGCCATTTTTTTAACTAAATGTGGGGATGATGCATCGGTTTGCTCAGAGCAGATGATTTCATGTACTGTAGATTTGGCAGGATTTGGATTAATGCAGTCATCAGATGTAAAGACAGCATTGCTAGTAGATGGGAAACATTGGCGTCATACTGATCTCATGGGCTGTGTAAATATGACTTGTTTAATTATTTTTGAATGAAAAAACAAAGCTACATGAACAGAAGGTTGGAAAGTGGTGGTTGTGCAGAGAGTAAAAGAGAGAGACAGTGAGAGAGAGACAGAACAGTATGGGTCAGAAATACAGACCACAAAGAGCGAGCAAGGAAAACAGCAGGGGGGAAGGCAGAAATGGAACGCTTAAGCTAAAACAAATCTGTATTTGATTTAAGCCTCTTACCCCATTGTAACCATACCCACCACCACCCACTTTGCTCCATCTGCCTTCAAACAGTCAGAAGGCAAAAGTAAATGGATATATGAGAACATCTGAGTATCATGCACAGGGAGATTGAAAGAAATTCAGAGGGATACGTTCTGGAAATTTGTGGTCTAGTTTTTAAATATTGATGGTGTACTATGCAAAACAGCTGGGGTTTGATGGAATTTAATATACTTGAATCCAGAATCAAATCATGTTATAAAACCAAATACCTTTTAGATCCATTGTCGAATCTGTAGGGCTGCAACCAATTATTATTTTTATTTTATTTATTAGTTTTATCAGTTAACATGCATACTGATTATTATTTTCCATTGTGAATTTGAAAACAAGAAAAATGTCCATCACATTTTTCCAAACCTCAAGATGATGTCCTCAAATATATTATTTATTCAGACCACCAGCCAAAAACACAAATATAGTGAATTTAATATTACACAGGACTGAGAAAACAAGAAAATACTCACATTTGATAAGCTGGAACCAGTTTACTTTTACCTTTTTGCTTAAAAATTGTTTCAGTAAATATTTGCTTATTTGATTGACTAATATCATGTCTGCACATGTGGAATCCATATAGGTTTAACTTTCATCAATTTTAAGTGGTAACAACTTAATATTTAAGAATAAAACATGAGGACTGATGTCCAAAGTGAAAGTACTAAAGCTGTTTTAAAGATAGAATGCCTATATACTGTTTAGCTGAACCATATGTGAATGTTTTGTACATTCAAAATACAAGTGATACAGAGTCAGTAATAGATTTTTTTTTACTCATAATAATGTTAACTACCTAGCACTGGATCCTGCTTTCAGAGTCCAACCATCCTACTTAAGCCAAAACAATGACCTCCAACCAGATTGCATTAAGACTGCTGCCTCAGTAAAGCCACTAAAGAAAACACACACCAAAAATGTTTTTAATTGAATTGCTAAATTATATGGTTGGTTTTGTATGAGTCCCACATTTTGATATGTCAACATATTTGTTTTAGGCACACAGCAGAGATAATTTATGCTGAAAAATCATAGAAAACCTGAGAGGACTTCATTTCTTCATAAAGTATAATGAAGCCTTGATGGAAAAACTGTGACTCCTTATATATTATTGGTTAAGTTCAACCCTGTGTCTTTATGATTGAATATTGTACTCATATTTTTCTCTTATAGCAGCAGAAAATAAAATCTTATATACATTAATTGATTAGAGAACTGAAAAGACTGATGTACTAATGCATCTTTTACTGTTTATGATTCCTTCAGTGCTCCCTCAGAGCAGAAAATATTATAGCCTGTCATAAATTTTTGGTGCTCTGGAGAGAAAGACGGGCTCTCTTACGGATTATGTTTCCCATTAGAAACAGTGTTGGGGTTATGTAAGGCAGATTATTGTAATGCACCATCACACCACCGGTGGTTTCATCCATAAATCAGTCACAAAGAAAAACAAAGAGAAAGACACACACCCACAAACACACACACACACACACACACACACACACACACACACGCACAGAGTGAGAAAAACATGGGTACATGGACGTATTTGTAGATTTGAAAACAACTCTACAAATACATGTTTTTCATTCCAATGTGCTTCGCACATTAATATTTCATGAATCAGATTTATTGGCATTTAGCTGTCTGAAACTGATGATCTATAGGTGCCCTAAAATAAACATGAAACTAACTGAAAACAATAAAGTTAAACTGATCAGTCCCTCCCACTACAATGAATAGAGTAATGTAATGTTCTTCACATTTCCTCAGTGATCTAAGACACTGGCTTTATTTTTGATGGTTGAGAAGTAAAAGTTGTCAGTGAATTTGGGGTTAGTGACACAGTGTGTAAGCAATACAAATATATGAAATATGAAAATACATGTACTCATTATTGCTGTGAATTAAGAATAACATGCTCAAGCTGTTAATTCAAAACACTGATGTAATGGGCAAAGCTTGACACTGTACTCTGAACTGAAGTCACTGGTAGGTAGTCATGCAAAAGTCAGGTCTATTGATCTGATATGATCTGTCCATGACATGAAGCTGCAGTCTGTAACTAAATCCCACATAAGTGCTTGTTGTGGATATAAAATCCTCTGGAACCTGGCCTTCTAATGTGATTGCATTCTGCAGGACATGGCACATGTGGAGGCAGACTCAGGAACAATGAAATGCTTTGACATTAAATCCATTAGTTCAGAGACCCTCCACCATCCTGTATATTTGACATTTCTGGTGCTCTAAACAAGACGAAAAAACATTAACTTTTACATTACTTCATTTCTTCTCTTTCAGCAGTTATGTGTGAGTGACTTAACATTACTATAGTGTAAATCTGCAGTGAAATATATCGAAAATCGTTACTACAGTTAAAGAGCCTAGAATGATTTTGTATTTTTCTGATTTTTCTTGCAGCTGCCATAGGCAGCATGAGATTATTGCATATATGGGAATAACATTAAAGCAGAAATACAATGAGATCTGATATCTTTTACATATTCCTAGATATACCTGCTGTCTAAATCAGACCTGAATTTTGCAGCAGCCCTCACACAATTCCAAATCACTCAAAGTTGTGGCAGTAGCACACATCTTACACATACATAAATCAGCTACACTACCAACACTCCATGTCTTTCAAGCTTACAACCTTGCCCTTGCCTTACTGTTGCTGTATCACTGATTATTCTTAAGTTATTGATCACTGGTAACCGCCAGAAGTATCCCACTCACAATTTTACTTAAGTGATAAACACAAGCAGATTTGTCCTATTGTTTGTCGCAGAGATCAGCTAAGAGGCGTTTGAAAGAACATCAATATCAGTTCACTTCCGTAAATCATTGTTCAGCAACATGCCCTTGCCTGGGCTGGACTCAACAGGGCGTGGGCCTCACACAGAGAATGCGCAAGGCGGGTGACTGTCGCGACAGCTTGAGATCAATCATTTGTCATCTCTTTTGCCATTTACCGTCCCTCATACTATTCAGAAAATTCAGCAGCTGTCTTCAAAGATACTGTTGGCTTAACTTAACGCATCAGCTCCAACAACAACAACAACAACCAGCCCTGTTCAGCTGCAGCACCAATAGGCGTGCAGGGAGGCAGTAGCAGGCCTGGCAGGTTATTCAAAATATCTATTACTACCCGCACTGGCTAAGTGTGTTCGTTTTACTGCAGTCATCAAAACATTGATATATGTCTTATATCTTGTCTTTACTGTCCTTTCCTTTTTTAATAAACCGTGCGCATCGTTCCTCACCATCCCTGCCCTGTCGCTTTGCATTTATAAGGTATTACCTGCAGCCAGGAGGAGAGAGGGAATGGAAAGTGGATAGGGAAAACATCTCAGCCCTGTCCGCCATCTTCTTCCACAAATGACTCAGAGCGACTGCAGAAAATCACGAAGGGAGCGCAGTCCATTCACAATGACAGGACAGAGGACGGGCGCAACCGTGGACAGAGGTTTCTCTCTCTACGGCCCCACAGATACCCCCCTGGCCGCAAGCCTTCAATCAGACGAGCCTGCTCAGCACCATCAACTCTGCAGTCAACCATCCACACAAGCAGGGTGGAAGGGGGTGTCAATGCAGAAATGATCTTCAGAACTGGCGCACAGCACCGCGGAAATGAAAATAAAATCCTGTTTTCCCCCCCCCCGATACGTCCAAGCGCAGCGTGAGCGCACGATATGCGACCGTTTTCCCCTCGCCAAATGTCTGCCGCTGTGATGCTGCCTGTGACACAACGGATACGGGCCAGCAGTGCGGAGACAGGCAGAGCCGGAGGAGGAGGGGGTGTGGAGCAGAGACGATATAACGTCAGTGCCGTTATCGTATGAGCAGGCAGACGCAGCCTGCAGGCTCGGTACGCAGCAAAACAGAGGCGTAGAAAAACAATTTCCACAAAGTACTTATGTTGACATGACACGAAATTTAAAATGTGCTGCCATAGCAACCGTGATTTCCAAAGTTAGGTCCGGGGACCGTGAGGTCCTTGAGGGGGATCCAGGGGTTTCTCCGAAAAAGTGATGCGTTTCAATGTAGTGCCTGTTTTACATTTAGCTAAAGTATGGATCTTTTTTCTATTGCTTTACGTTTGCTTACATGAACCAAATGATCATCCTGCTTGTTTCAGTCATCTTGATCCTGATAAACAAGAAGCAGAGAGACTGTAAACATAGCAATGTACTGAGTGCGCATTGCAACAGGAAATTAACCAAGGAACAGACCACAAAGTGCAGAAGTAGACAATATAAACAAAAAAAACAAAAACAAAAAAAGTTGGAAAAGGATTTAAATGAGTTTCGGGGAAACAAAAAATATATAATGATACAAAACTTATTGGGTGGCACATATAAAAAAGACGTTCAAAGAAGTTTCACTTTGCTCCCCTGTATCATCCATACATATTTAAAACTTCTTTTTTATTTACCTAATTTACCAGCCTTTTAGACATGGCATGATTGTTCATTGCTTTAAGAAGACGAAAGACTGAAGGTTACCGTTCATTCCTTTCTGTTTTATTACTGGATGAGTGATTGTAAATGAACAATCGATCAGTGAATCGCACCTCATACTTCTTTGGTACCGTACTGCGCAGAGCAGGCGCAGTGGGGAGCTGTTCACCGCCTGTGGTGCTGAAACTGTGTACCTTTGCTAGGGTGCAGTGTTCCACTTGTGCCACACTGGGGCATCCCATTCTCACTTAGACTGGAGTGAAGCTCTAAGAAACTGACTAATTTGCTAAACAACAGGGTTAAAAAAAAATTATTGAGCTAACAAACAAGAATAAACGGAGAATAAAAACCCACCCAGTGCTACTTGACATAAACTCATCTTAGACTGCATAGATGGTACATTTTTAGTGTCAACTAAGATAAGACTTATGGAGTTTATGTGTGAATTCAGGGTCTTAAAGGTACTTAATGTTTCTCTTTTGAGTGTTTTATTTATTTATTTATTTTTACTTTATTTCTCCAACAATCTACGATACATTCAGTGCACAGCTTGAGAAAAAATGGGCAAAGGTTGCAAACAATTAAGCATTTATTTCCATCAAATGGAAGGATTTACAATCTGTGAAATGGGTGGTCCATATGTGACATGTTTATATAATTACACAGTGGGGAAGGCAAAATAAGTTACACTGAAGGATTCTGGTTTTCTTATATGTACGTCTTTGATATTTCAAAGCATGGGCAAGAAAATAACATACAGGCATTCATGAACCAATGAGTTTATTTTGATGGTCATAGTCATAGCAGGATATCGATTTAAGCCTTCTAAGAAACCACTTTCTCTTCAATGGGGATGGGACCCAGGGTGACATCACCTTCCCATTCAATTGCTGAGAAAGAAAGAAGACATATATTACCACAGTGGCTGTCTTACAACACAGTCAGTTTTTCAGTAAAAGGTTGACATAACAATGACACATTATTATTATAGTGGTAACAAATCATTAACTCTGATATAATGTTGTAATGTTGGCTGTTCAGTTTTCCTATTGAAATATCAAATATTTCAAATAATTAATTTTTATACAGTATAACATACTTTCACTTTGGGACACATCACGGATCTTCCTGTCTGATCCACCGCCCCAGTAACCAGTTGAGGTGCCAGTTTGTCCAGTGCCCGATTTTCCTGGTGTATCAACTTGACCAGATTCACAGGAACCACAAGCTGCATCAGTTCCGCCTGCCTCCTTCCACCTTGAAAGAAAGAGAGACGAAAACAGTAAATACCATATCAATTTATCCAATCACACTCTTTCTTTAACACCCATGCAGTCTCACCCATTAATGTAGGAACAAGCTCTGTGACCACTATCAATGGCATGGGCGGCAGATGTTGCTCTCAAGTGGCAGGTAATGTAGAGCTTGAGAAAAAAAGAGAGTTTTTGTTATTGTTAAATATAATTTTGTTCCATTTGATGTATAGCAGAAAACATTAAATAAGTCTTGTAGATGCTGACCATTCCACTGTCAGCGTTCTTGAACCTAAAGGCCTCCAACTGGAACTGAAGCTTGTTGTCTGCAGTGCGAGGCATGAACTTAGAGTCAGAGCCTGTAATCCTAGCATCAAGTAAACACCTGTACACAGAAAAAAATACAGCACAATATTAGAGATGGACAAAAACATGTTGGTGGAGAGCAACCTTCAATAACTCATTAAACTACCTCACCCGCTCTCGATGAAGCCGTATTTGGGGTTGGAGTTCATTTCAGGTGACAGAGTAGCTACACAGCTTTCCACATAAACACGGAGGGGCACATGGTGATACAACTTGACGGTAGCCTCCATATGAACGAGGTCTCCCAGGTAATACTGGTAGCTTGGCCTCTCATGTTGAAAGTCAACTGTGCAGTGAAATAATAACATTTTAGCAAAGTTGTCAAGTATATATTTTAAAGACATAAACACATAAACACATAAACACATAAACGTAAAAAAAATAACCAGATAAAGCTTTTTCTGTTTTATAAATTTACCAGTCATGAGTTTGAGGGTGAAATATAAGAACTCCTCCGCAAACTTAACAGCAGAGAATGGGATCCAGAGGGGGTCAAGAGGCAAGCTGCTCACATTGTGCTTCCTAAATGATGAAACGTGTTTAATTAGAATGCAGAAAATTTAAGTAAACTTAAGAATAATGCACATTTACAGTTGTAATAGACATATAGAGGTTGGTAAACCATTGTTACTGGATTTTAACCAGCCAAATGCTATGAATTACATGTCATTTTAAGATTTTAATATTATTTTAGATTGTATTTGTTTAGTCTACACACCTTGGGTAGTGGCATTCCACAATCACAGCAGCTTTGGTGGTCCTCACCACAGGTGATGGACCCAAACTTTGGGGATCATAATTCAGTTGGAAGGTATAGATGAGAAAATGTTCATCCATCTGGCAATATTTAAAGAAACATTAGTAAAAAACAAACAACATCATATACAAACACATTTTCCCATAATTTTGATCAATATTCATTATTTTACAGCACTCTTTCAGTAACTAGCATTTTTCATTGTGCTTACCCTCAATGAGCTGCCACAATCATGCAGCTCAGATACATAAATCAACACTTGAGCACCAGTATCTTCTGCAACAGGACCACAGGTTCCCAGGTGAAGGTCGGCAGGATTGATTAATTGGCCTATCCCAAAAAAGTCCTTCTTGACTTCCACATGAGCATCCTTCTCCCTGCACTCAACAGCCACAGTTTTAGCAGGAACGGGATGCCTCAGCTCAAAAGGCACTGTGGGTCCAGGTTCAGGCTCGGCCAAGAGAGGGTATTCCCACTTGAGTGGTTCGTTAAATGTCTGCTTGGTCTGTTGAGGTACCATGGCTTCCTGATTCTGCTTTTTCTTGTTCCACTGAGCATCACAGAAGCTGCCAAACAAGGCCAGTGCAACAAGGCACACAGCAGTCCACTTCATAACCATGGCTTCACAACAAGTGATCAGCACAGTTCACTGCTGTAAGGATGATGAAAATGCACACCCACTTTTATAATACAGGCAGCCTACTGACATTCCCACCCCCTCTATTGAACATTACCAATCAGACCTGATAGGCCTAACTCTCAGCCAATGAGATGATTGTAACTGCTGACCACAAGCTGTGACAATACCATGCTTACAGCTCTACTGATGCATCTTTAATTTGGTTTAGATTATTCATTCTTCCCATGTGTAACACATGCCTGTGCCAAGAAAATACATGTATCTTCAAAAAAAGGATAATGTACCACATGAAATAAAATATAGCACCATTGTCTTAATTTGAAAGTTACTATTACATTTACAAATATTTTCTTTCTTCAAACAACTTATAGAAGTTATAAATGGCTGACAAACGCATGCTCAGAAAACAGTGGTCACAAAAGGTTATGATGACAAAAGGTTAGGTCAACCAGCCCCTCGGTATGACATGTTAAACTCTATGTTTTGCCAAAGTACATATTGTGAAGGTCTGAAAATAAAGTCTCCAACCAGTATGAGTTGAAATTAAGCATGAAATACAACAAGAATACAGAAGCCCTTAATCCAAAGGCCCAGAAGGTGAAGAAATATATCATAAATATACAGTACCAGTGAAAAGTTTGCACACACTCTCTCATTCAAGTAAATGGGAAGGTGTGTCCAACTGTTTGACTAGTACTGTACATGTAGTTATGTGGTTGGGCATATTGTTTTATTTGTGTAAAATATAGACCAGCGACCCTATGAAGACCTTGTGAGGTTGAAATTTGTCAGCTTTTAAAAAAACAAAAAAACAACAACTTATTTTTTCGATTCAACTTTTCTAGGGCACAGATACATTACATATACAAAAACAGAGAGAGAAGTGAAAAAGAAAAGAAAAACATTAAACAATGATGCTGTGTGTAGAAGGTTTCAAAAGTAAGGCACCATAAGGGAGTTTAATTGTAATTGGTGTATGGACTATAGTGTGTTTGCACAGTTGACATGTATGACAGGCCATTTAGGCCGTAACTCATACTTTCTCCCAAACACTTTATAATAATCTTGCACGGACATCAAATCATAGTTACTCACACACACCACTGTATTTTTTCAGAAAACGCTGTCATTCCCCATACACATTCTCATTCATACATTATAATACTCTCTAGTGTAGCGTAGTGTCTAGTAGTGTAAGAAGATAGAGAGCAGCGCGTGTGAGAAACAATGATAATATTTACATGAGAGAAGTTATACTGCAAGTGAGAGAGTTTTATAGTGTGTGTGAGAAAGAATCTTGGTGTAAGTGAGAGACAATTGTTGTGTGTGTAAATTGGTATAATGATGTGTGTGTGAGACAGTATGATAATGTATATGACACAAAATAAGTCTAAGAATGTCTACGAATGACAGTGTACATTATGTGAAAAGAAAATAGTGTGTTTGAGAGAATATGATGGTTTATGTGTAAGGGAATTGTACTGTGCGTGATAGAGTATAATTTAAAAAAGTTATTTGATTGAACAGGAAGGCAGTTAAAATTCTCATTCCCTGGTCCATTTGACTTGGAGGATTAAATATGTTTTCACCTATACAATGCTGTGTGTTCAGGACATTATAAGAGAAACTGACAGTATGGGACCTAACAGCATGATTTTAGATAGATTATTCTGTGAGCTTGATGGATACACCCAGAAAATGTTTTCCTTTCTTAAAAAAGGAATACATTGAGAGTTTAACTGTTATAGAGGACCTGTATGTATCTGTTTGTTTCATTATAAATTCAAATGAAAGCTCAAAATCAGTGGGCGTGAAAGCTACATCAAATACAGGAGTCCTTCCAGCAATCAAAACCGGTCATTCTGGTAGCTTAGTGGTTACAACATATGCCATATATATGCAACATCTCTGGTTCGAATCCAACAAGGGATATCCTCTGATTTTGCATATTATTACTCTTGCAGTTTATAACGCTGTATATAGCATGTATGTTTGTGCACACTGAAGAGCTGTAAAGTCACAGGTTATCATGACAGCCTTACCACAGCATGAAAATGTGATTTGGCTTGAGCATAGTGCTAAAGGGCAGGTCAGGATGCCATTAAAATCATGCGGATTCACCTTTAATGTCCAGTGTTAGACAAGATAATGTCATCTGTTTGCATCATGGTTATGATGGATATTATATTATTATCATGGTAATATAACTATGCAACCCTTGTATAAACTACAGTAATAGAGTAATAAAATGACATACTATATCTGATATTTTATCTTTACAATATGACATTTTTGAGAGCACTGTGTTGTAACTCATACTGTAAGTAACAGAAAACCAAACCGCTTTAGTGTTCTGTAATGGGTTAGTTTACCTAAAATACAGATAATAATTTTCTCACTCTAGTAGTGTCAAGCCAGTTCAGTTCTATTTTTCCAGTTTTTGAGGGTTCCTTTCATTTCTGTCACCACCACAATACAATTGAAGTAAATGGATTTGGAGGATAAGAGAAGTAAAGGAGTGTGTAATGCTCTCGGCATTCAAAAATTATACTTACAAAAATTCAACAGGATAATCAAGAGAGCTTGGTGTGAACAGTATTCATTGGAACTACTTTCCACTAAAAACTGATGAAAAATAGGAGCGTCCTAGTGGACGAGTGGTTAGAGCTCATGCCACATATTTTTTTCTTCCAGTGTTTTTTAATATATTTTGTACAATCTGGCACAATTATGCTGACTCTTTTCTGTTATGTTAGTTATAACTACCCTCTGTTAACTATGGACTACCCTGTCACTTATGTGTGACACTAAAGACGGGCAATTATCTGAGATGGAACCCATGATCGAAAGGTAGGCCACATATTCATTATTACTAGCTGATGGAATCTGCACAACTGTGGTTATACTCTCTAAGTCAGTGGCTTGAACACTGGATGCTAGCTGTAATGCAGTGGGCTGGTTCACTCTGCGACAGTCTCTCTTGTAAAAAGATAACTGGAAACTTCCTGTGTTGATAAAATGATTTCCCCTGGCACTTGTAGTCATGCAGTCACTGTTCTGAAGAAGAGGTGTGGGTGTGTTGTGTGGATGCTGGATGCTGATGTAATGTCAACTTCCACATAACGGTCCTCTGAATCTGAGCTGTCAAATTAAAACAAAGCAAAAAAAAAGAATAACATAAATATAACAATAATTTCCAAAGAAATGAAGGGGAAATGCCATTCAACTTCAGAGAAACCAATTTGTTTTCCACATGAAATCAAGAGTTCAATACTAACCATGAACTATTATGCATAGTCTAAATACTCCAACAATATCATATCTCAGAAATTCTGTTCTTGATTCTCTGCATTACTGTCCTGTAGTCCTATATTTTCCTAATTTCAAAGGCACTTAAAATATATCCACTTTCGTGCAGCTTCCTTTTGGTTTTATGCTTCACCCAATTTTGGACAGCAGTATTACATCCTTTTTGAAGCTAAGGGTGGTAGACTTAAAAAAGAATGCATTATTATGTAATTGGAATCATCAGTATTAAAACTACTATTATCATTATTATTGTTGTAAGTGCTGCGGTAGCATTGATGGTAATAGTACTAGTTGAAATAGTAGTATTAATCATGAAAGGGACAGCAACACATAATACCTTATTTTATGCATAAACTGACATGTCTCTGAGAAAAATAAAATGAAAATCTACCACGGGAGCCCTTGTCTTTAAGCATAATACATTAACAATTCAATTTCAATCTCAAATAGTTAGCCTTGTTTCTCCCAAAAGTGCGAAACTTGAGACCCATACAACACATACAAAGAAGCTTAAGAAATGTTGATTTGCAAATGCAATAAAAATTGAAGCCGCAAGCGGCAATGGCGGGCCCTCGCTCACCCATGCCACCGCGGGGCCTGAGGCATGGCGGGGCTGTGGCGTGAAGCAGAAAGTGAGAAAAAACCTGGAAGGAGGCCAAAAATGCAATGTTTCGTTCATCCAGTAGGGGGCAGTCACAGGTAGTTACACATATGGTCTGGTGTGGTCTGGCGTGTTCAGGGCGGCCACTCATCAGTCATGTGAAGTTTGGAGTGAATTGGACAAAGCATGAAGGAGTTATGAGAGGTTGATGGTTCATCCACCAGGGGGCAGTAGAGTGTAACAAAACACAAGCGGTTGCGTTCAGGGTGGGACAGTGATTACACATGTGAAGTTTTGTGGAAATCGCACAATGATGATGTAAAATATGGCACTTCCTGTTTCCACTAGGGGGCGACACGAGTGAGATCGCCTATAAGCGAATGGAGACGTTGAGGTCGGCACCCTGGACCTGTGTACCAATTTTCATGATGATACGAGTTCAATAAAGCCATCAAAAAGCCAAACTTATTTTCATGGCGAGGAATTGATGGTCGCCGCGTCGCCACACGGACGCCATTACTCGTAGCTTCACAGTCTTCATAATGTAGCTTCACCAACTGGTTCTGAATGAAGTTGATGGGGCAAAGTATGTAATTTTAATGAATCTTAGTTAACTTCCTGTTACCGGGGGGCGCTATGAGTTACGTGGGAAGTTAATATATCGGGACGTTCAGGGCGGAGCCATCATCATGTCCAGCAAGTTTGAAGCTGATTGGATGAAGTATGTGGGCGTGAGAGCCACTCGTATGTACATGGCGAGCACGCCAAAGTTAGTTGAGCCCTGGCAGACACGCCCTTTGACCTACGGATGCGCAGAGCACAACTTAAGCTCAGCTAGGTCTGGAGATGTTGCGTACCTAATTTGAACTTGATCGGGCGAACGCTGTGGGAGGAGTTAATTTTAGGCGGGAAAAATCAAAACCAAAATGGCCGACTTCCTGTTGGGTTGAGGTCATGAGGTCAAGAGGCTTTTTTGCATATGTGGGTATAATACTTATGTGTACCGAATTTTGTGAGCATAGGACAAAGTTAGCAAAATTCCCTATGGGCATTTTTGGACTTTGTAGGGGGCGCTATTCCGCCATTCTGCGTCGACCATGTGCGACCACCCAAAAAATATCGAATTTCGGATGAGGCCGGACGTCCGTGCAAAAGTATAAGCATTTTCGCATTTGGGAAAGGGGCGAAATTGGGGCACGAAATGTCGGAAGAATAATAATAATAATAAACATTACAATTTCAATAGGGCTTTCGCCAGGCGACTTGCAGTCGCCGCTCGGGCCCTAATAATAAACATTACAATTTTAATAGGGCTTTCGCCAGGCGACTGGCAGTCGCCGCTCGGGCCCTAATAAACATTACAATTTCAATAGGGCTTTCGCCAGGCGACTTGCAGTCGCCGCTCGGGCCCTAATAATAATAATAATAATAAACATTACAATTTCAATAGGGCTTTCGCCAGGCGACTTGCAGTCGCCGCTCGGGCCCTAATCATAAACATTACAATTTCAATAGGGCTTTCGCCAGGCGACTTGCAGTCGCCGCTCGGGCCCTAATAATAAACATTACAATTTCAATAGGGCTTTCGCCAGGCGACTTGCAGTCGCCGCTCGGGCCCTAATAATAATAATAATAATAAACATTACAATTTCAATAGGGCTTTCGCCAGGCGACTTGCAGTCGCCGCTCGGGCCCTAATCATAAACATTACAATTTCAATAGGGCTTTCGCCAGGCGACTTGCAGTCGCCGCTCGGGCCCTAATAATAAACATTACAATTTCAATAGGGCTTTCGCCAGGCGACTTGCAGTCGCCGCTCGGGCCCTAATAAACATTACAATTTCAATAGGGCTTTCGCCAGGTGACTTGCAGTCGCAGCTCGGGCCCTAACCAGGAGTGTAACTGTCACACTGACATGTATTTGATCAATATGTCTTGTGCTGTTCTAATCTTATATTGAATTTGTACCTGCAGCACCTAAAATCACAAATCTTATATTTCCAGATCTAAGAAGATTTTATTTCAAAATTTAGATATTGAAAACTCAGATAGAAGATATATCAAAACCCAAATCCAAGATATTTGTTCAACACAATCATAATTTCAAGTCAATACATTTTGATTCCTCACAAAGATATTTTAATCATAATTTCTAAATCTAAAACGTATATACTTACTACTGAAAATGCTATTGAACATAGAGTAAGACTAATCAAAACTAAGCCAGAGATATGTTATGATATAGACATTTACTTAATTTAATTCATCTGCAAACATTAAGTTACTTGTATAAAAGAAAGAAAATACACGTGGGTTTACAACATTTTCCCTACAATGATCTGTGGAACAAAGTTGTCAATAACCACAAACTCTTTGAAATTTCTATGAGTTTTCATGATCTCTGGATAACATATATCTCCAAATATCATTTGGTATGTGTGTGTCTTTGAAAGGTGTTTTGACTAGTAAAAATGTCATGTTGTTTTGAATTATCAACCTGTCATGTAATAATGTTTATTCCCAATGCATTTGTAAAAAAAAAAAAAATGCATAGCTGATCCTGTTGTAAAAAAAAATCACATTGTATAATGTTTCCAGTATCCTCCAGATATGTATATATTTTGTTGATTTATGAAAAATAAAATCAAGATACAGTACTGTGCAACAGTCTTAGGCCATCACCATCATACAAACAGAAAATACAGGAACTATGTACACAACATTTTACATTAATTAGTAATTATTATTATTATTATTAATAAAGGTTCCATTCCATTCAGTTTTAAGAGAGCCAGGTTCCTGCTATTGCTCAAGCTTAAGGGGAGATCACACTAAATACTTGCCTAAAATCCTAAATGGAATGGAGTCTCAATTAATAAAAATATTTAATAATTAATGTTACATTTTGTGTACATATTTCCTGTATTTTCTGTTTGTATGATGATGGTGGCCTAAGACTTTTGCACAGTACTGTATCTTCTTTAGTTTTGCCTAGTCATAACTCTAGTTAAAGTTCCATACAATCTCATTTGAGCCAGCATGTTTAGATATCAAAAACAGTCATTAGAAATAACTTTCATTAAAAGAATGATTCATGTCTTTACGTATTATGTTTTATGCTCAAGTTAAAGTTGAGTCAAAACTGAACTAGATATTTCATTAATTATGTAACTCCAACTGTTACTTATTCTTTAAACTGTGGATGCTTGTCAGTTGGGAATTTTTATGTTTTGTCTTGCACAACGAGGAGGTATGGCTTCATTATTTTGTACATTTTTGCAATGGCAAAATGCTCTTAAAGATAAGAAGAGTATTTGTTTTGTCAAGCCCTGCTGTGCTAATACATTGTGACCAGAACTGTGTAGGTCATACAGACCCTGTGAGGGTTTGTGTTTTGAAATTGTTTACACAAGCTGGTATTTCATTGATTTGGGATCAATAACAATAAGTGGGCTCTCTGTAGAAATCATGGTACAGATACCAATCAACATGTGGACTAAATAGTGTGTTTTCTATTATGTATGCTGTTAGTATCCACAGATGCAACGTCTCTGTAACATTTCTGTAATTTTGTTTCTGAGTTTCCTTTTAAACATTGTCTCTGTACTCTTCAGTCCTTCCCCACAGACCAACTGGTAACTGAAACATTTGATTGGCAGGTGTGAGTAGCAAATAGGATGTGAGATATCAACAAGTCAGCATAACCCTATCTTATAAAAGTCAGCGTAGTTGCACCATATCTTTCACAGCACCTGGTGTTCCTTGCTGCTCGTGTGAAACCATGGAAATGAAGTTGATTTGTGGCTGTCTTCTGGCACTTGCTCTGTTTTGCTGTCTGGCTGATGCTCAATATCCCAGTCTACAGCTGCCTCAGAAGCCCAAGCCAACTCAGGATAACAGGCACCATCAGAAGACTCAAGAGCCCCAGATAAAGAACCCTTCAAAAACATCAGACCCAAGTGCATTTCACACTTGTGAAGTAGAAGAGCAATACAAGATAAGGTGTGGCGCTCCAAGTATCTCGGGTTCAGACTGTGAGGCTATAAACTGCTGCTTCGATGGACGCACATGCTTTTATGGCAAATCCGGTAAGTATTACCCTACTCCTCACAGAACTTCTTGTTGCAAACTGTAAAACATTCAAGTTAAGTGAGTGGTTTTAGAATATTTTATATTTGAAACTTAAGGTGAACTTTAATGTGTTTAAATGCATGAGCCCTGATGATTGCTCTCTTATTTGTTCTATTCAGTGACTCTTCAATGCACCAAGGATGCCCAGATCATTCTGGTGGTGGCCAGAGACGCCACCCTACCTAACCTTGACTTGGAGTCTATTACTTTCCTTGGAGATACTGGAACGTGCAACCCTGTTGGCACCACTCCAGCTTTTGCCATCTACCAGTTCCCTGTCTACGGCTGCGGCACTGTCATGACGGTAAGGGTTGTTACTCATAGGACTTTAATTAGATTTGCGATCACTTTTGTGAGGTAATAAAGACTGAAATACTGCCAATTAACTGTAGGAGGAGCCAGGTGTTATAATCTATGAGAACAGGATGTCCTCCTTTTATGAAGTCGCTGTTGGACCCCACGGAGCCATTACCAGAGACAGCCACTATGAGTAAGTGTTTTTCTTTCTTTAACACTGAGTGATGACTGCATGTTAAGATGTACACTGGAGCTAAACATATTCAGATACTGCAGTGGTGTAGGTAGGGTAGGGTAGTAACCTTGAATTCTCCACAAGGGGTTAGTTCATTGTGATGTTTTCAAACCAAACCTCACTCAGATGATTTTCTAACTGACTCACACAAAACCTTATTTTTGTCTCAGATTGTATATCCAGTGTAAATATATTGGCACCACAGTTGAGGCTTTGGTCATTGAGGTTGGCGATGTTCCTGCACCATTCCCAGTTGCAGCTCCTGGACCCCTACGTGTGGAGCTCAGGTTGGCCAATGGACAGTGTACTACAAAGGGTTGTAACGAAGGTTAGTGTGAGGAAGGTACCTTGTGCAGGTAGTTTCTTTTGGCAATGACTGTGTAACCAACAAATTCTTCTGTTTGTGCAGAGGAAGTGGCTTACAACTCCTTCTACGTAGAATCTGATTACCCTGTCGTAAAGGTTCTCAGGACACGTGTGTACGTTGAGGTCCGAATGCTGGAGAGGACTGACCCCAACATTGTCTTGACTCTTGGAAGATGCTGGGCAACTATTGACCGCAACCCTTTCAGTGATCCTCAGTGGGACCTGCTGATTGATGGGTAAGAGTAAGAGCTAGTTAGACTTGAGAGATGAGCACATATGAGCCTTTTTAATGCTCAACTCAATGTCCCTTCCACCCTCTCTCCTCTTTTCTAGCTGCCCCTACCGGGATGATCGCTACACTACAACCCTGGTTCATGTGGATGGCTCATCAGGACTCATGTACCCAACCCACCACAGGCGTTTCATTTTCAACATGTTCACTTTTGTTTCTACTGGACTTTCCAATCCTGGCAAAGGAGGCTCTAAAAATCCTGGCAAGGGAGGGGCAGATCCAGAGGTTATGACTCCTCTCAAGGAAAAGGTATGGGATGCAACTACAGTATGGGATGCAACAGTGGTCAACCCTGCTCCTGAAGAGCTACTGCCCTGAATGTTTTAGGTATCTCCCCACTCTAACACACCTAATTCTAATAATGTACTCCTTATCAAGTCCTGACAAGCTTCAGCTACTTGATAACAACCCAATAATCTGAATTGGGTGTGTTAGAGTAGGGATATACCTTAATCATGCAGGGCAGTAGCTCTCCAGGAGCAGGGTTGGAGACCACTGATCTAGAGAAAATGTGTTTATGGGGGAATTTGCTTTTATATTAATTTCAGTATCACTTCATTTACTAACATTACATTTGTTTTCGAACAGATACATATCCACTGTGATGCAGCTGTGTGCAAGGCCTCTGCTGTAGATAATTGCGAGCCCAGGTGCTTCAGAAACAGTAAGTAGCATGGTGCTTACAGTATGTTTCGCTTAATTATTACTGAGATTAGTACAGGAAGTTAATGTTTGTCAGGTGTTATACATGAACAGCATGATCTGTGGTGTAAGAATTAGAAAAGCTCTTAGCTGAAGATATCTTTGCCAAGAGAATAATTGATGTCTGATATTATCTTATCTGTGTCTTATTTAACCTAATTTCTGACTGCAATTGACCACTGTCTTGTATTGTACACAGGGAGGGATATTGCTGCTTCAGCCAAGAAAGACACCAGGGCTGAGACCACTGTGGTTAGCAGTCATGAGGTTGTCATCGTTGACCCAAGCTTGAGTACTCAGTAACATCATCCAGACAGAATTTATCATGAAATCTCTGTTCACAAAGTGTACTGAAAACTGATTGAGTTTGAAATAAATCTTCAAATGGCTGGTGTTTTCTGATATCATAAATTCATCATTCAGAACAATTATTTACACTGTGACCTCACAGAAGGACCCATAAAAGCTAATACTAATGCAACAGAAAATATAAGTGATAATCGTTCCAACTTCAAATCAGTAAATTAACTGGCATAGCTCTGTTACATACATATTAAGCTAATAAACATTTGAGCAGTTTGTCATTGTTTTGAAAACCATTATACGCCATTTGTGTTATATCCCAATGCTGTGTGTTTTACTTTACACTACACAAGTTCTTAAAGGATATTCCTAGTGCTCTAGAATGTCCTTACCCATTTGCTGCCACTCAAACTATATCCTGTTGCTCCCAAACATACTGGACATTAAGCATGGCTTACTAAATAACATAAATACAGCGTGACAATTAGCATGCTTGAATTTACCAAAGAAAAATAATGTTTTGAAAAACCCAATCAGTAATGCTTATATTCTAATATATATGGCTTTTAAAAATGTTAATGCAACAATTCACTCTCATGGAAAAGAAAACTGGGAAATAGGCAGATGGCTCCTCACATGGGGGGGTTTCAACCTCTTTAATAGGCAATGAATATATAATATATATACCCAACTTGAAAAACTTAAGGAGTGTCATGACCAGAAACAATAGGACCCCAGAGCAGACCAGAGACGAGCAAACAAACTGGAGGTAACTCAAAACAGCAGGGTTTTAATAACAGGTAGAGTAGGGGTAGTGAGGGAGCAGTGGCTGGGTCTGGGGTAGGGTTCCAGGGAAGGTTGGTGAGGGAATGTCCACAAGGGGAAGGCAGTGCACAAGGACAGGGATCCAGGGGACAGAGGCAGGGCACCAGCAGGTGGGGAAGGCAAAAACTGTGGAGGGGACAGGAGAGAGCGGTTACAAACAATAATCTTCAGCAAACACACCAAGAAATACAGCCCATATAAAATAGTGTTTTCAATGTAAATGATGGGGTCCAAAATCTACAGTGTCCAAACAGTCAATTTGTGCAAAATGCATTAAAATGTTTATCTGAAGCTCATTTTAAGGCTTCGGCAATCTGAGTTAGTCATATCAAGTTGATATCTGCCACATTTAAAGTCTTAAGCAAAACGTTCCCTCTATAGGTTCCTAGGACAGTGTTTCCCTGTGAGCTGTGGTGGAAATATATCAGCAAAAAAAGAGACTTTGGCACTAAAAACACTATAACATTGAAATATAGTGACTTGGTTTGACTAATTTGGATGGCGGAAGCTTCATATTAGCTTCAGATAAATGCTTAATACATTTTTGCACAGAAGGAGGACAGTGGATAATGTCACTCATCACTTACATGGTAAGTGCATTTTGAAGGGATCTTTGAATGTTAGTATGAACAGGAGAATTCATTACAGCAAGAAAACCCTGTTTCAATGTTCATTTGGACACCTTGCTGTTGTTTAGGTTTCTCTAAACAACAGCAACCTGAACCCATCCTTTAAACCAGCTCTGATTGGCCAAAAATAAGACCTCACAAAAAAACACATCATACAAGTATTCATTAACTATATATTCAGACCTACATTTATTGTGACAACAGAAATTAGCGATGTCATTATGTGTAATTATAACACATTACTGAATAATATTCAACTCAGCACATATATTTCTTCAATATAATGAACTCTGTTACATAACCAAATTAATGAGAAAAGCTCACAGTTTGTTGTGTTTTTAAAGGATAGCTTCAGCGTCTGTTCCAAAACAAAAGTCGGCTGACTGAAGCAAAGTTGATGTAGGGCCTAGATGTATTTATTTAGTTATTAATGAATTCATTCATTCATTCAGTCAATCAGTCGGTCATTCACTCTTCGTTGTGGCCGAAAGTAGGTAAGGTTGACGTTGTGTGCATTGTGTACCCACGGTCTGATGATATCTGAAACCGCAGCTCATCGCCGAACTACATTTCCCAGAAACACTCAGTGTAAAGTGAAATGACATGTGACGTTCCCACTCAGAAACAACCAATCACTATATCGGGTGAACACTGAGTCGAATTGTGATTGGACGGTGAATACGCCCGTTTTGCTAAGACCACTTTCCCGGCCGCTGAGTGTGCTAGCGCAGAAGAGGAAGTAACAGTCATCTGCATATGATACTTTAATGGTTGCTATCAACCGCGCCCCCCCTCCCTTCCATGCGACTCAGACCATCCAGCTATGTTTGGCTCTTCCGGTTAAGTAGCTTTACCGGTGAGCTGCCTGCGAGTCCCTCCTGCCGTTTCAGACCAACTCTTCGGAGCGGTCTTCCTCTACTCTTCGCCCGGAAATTCACCATGCAGTCTGGTCGCAATGTGACCAGCAGCAGCGGCAGTAGCAGTAGGGAGGACTGCGCACTTCAGACCGAGCCTGAGCTGTTCTGCAACAACATTCCCGCTGTGACAGTAGAAGAAGCTGGTCCTCCGGCGGAGAAGACACGAGTGGGAAGCTTGGTTGTCCATGAGAGAAACCTGAGGACCCCGAGTCCCCTCTGCGGGGCCAACTGTGATGACGACTCGGAGGCAGAGTCGTTCAGGGATGGGAGAACCGAGGAGGTCGACCGTGACACCAAGGGCAGGGCGTTTGCCTGGTGTCGAGACTTTCTGTCTGGGCCGTGGAAGACCATCCAAGAAGAGGATTTTCAAATCAGCATCGTTAGGTGAATAAAGTCAGTTACAGTTCGGGGGTTAAGGTAACAGATATTGAGCGGCTGATTCGCCGTGTTTTCACCACGTACACTAATGGAAAACTATTAGACATCATAGCAAAAACCTTAACGCTGTTTAAAGCCATTTCAGATTTGTGAAACCTTTATTGTCCTTGCGATCACTTTTGTGATTCCCCTTCCCGGCAACATAAAACAAGGTCTAATTCAAAAACCACAGCACTAAGACGTATCAAATCTGGACTAGATCATCAAGGAGACTCCAAAGAGTCACAGTTTCAAATTTGTGAAACCTTTATTCTATTTGTGAAAACTGAAGAAAGGGCGATTTCACTATAATAATTCTCCGCAGAGCATGAGGCCAGGTCCAGTTCAAAAGCCACTATAGACTGAGACTTGTCAAATCTGGACTATATTATTATTCAGATGTAAGTATAGTGGGTTTTTTTTGTTTTAACAAATGGAATAAAGGTTTCACAAATCTGAAACTATGTTTCAGTGAGTCTCAGCAGTCTCCTTGGTAATGTAGCCCCGATTTGATTTGTCTAAATATAGTAGTTTTTGGACCTGGTCAAATGTGGACAGGATGGAGAAATGTCAGTAAAATCACAATTTTTGCAGTTCTAATAAGAAAAATGAAAGTTGCACAAATCTGAAAGTGGGTTTAATCAGTATTGAGGTTTTTACTACATTCTCATTATCAAGTGTATGTGGTGCAAAAACAGAATCAGCCTCTAAATATCATTATTTGTTTCCTTTAACTTTTCCCTTAATCCCTGAATTGGATGTTGACTTCAGTGTTGTCTTGTACTGAGGGTAAAAACAAGAGTAAGTTCATCATAATCGCAGACTAGGAACTTAAAGAAATACGTGTTACTATTATGTGTCTTAGCTCACTGATTATTTCCATTTCCTGTGGTGTTGCTGTTATCATGTTTTTCAACATATTTGTGATCATACAAACTCACTGAGCACTTTAATAGCCTGTGCAATCTAATGCAATCCAATTTAATATCTGCCATAGATTCTACTTTTACAAACTCATACAGATAGGTGACTGTCGCACTTTAGTTTTATTATTGAGGTCGCAGTGGGTGGTGGTGCGTTATAGCCAAAAGTGTTTCTAATAACCCCTCCCCCTTCCCCAATGTATATTCAAATATGAGGATGATCATAATAAACATACAGTAGAAGTATCACCTTTCTGACAGTGTAAATACAAACTGAAAAAGTAGAATTTATGGCAGAGCTGCTGAATATTAGATTGCACAAGTGTTTCTAATAAAGTGGTCACTGCATGTATATATTCATTAAAAACTCATATCCACTCAGCACCCTTCTAACATTGCCATTTATTTGTGTAAAGAGCTCTTAACTTAACCATCCAAGGACAAATGCACTCTTTTGTTGGTGTTTTCTGGGTAATCTTCATGACATTCTTCTGAAAGGTCGTACTAAACTTTTCACCAATGAGATAACACTGGTTATTTTGTTTTTCAGTGGTGGACTAAGTAACCTGCTGTATCTGTGTAGTTTGCCTGACCATGTGCCCTGTGAGGGAGAAGAACCACACCAGGTGCTCCTCAGGATCTATGGTGCCATCCTGCAGGTTGGTCTGTCTAGTAGAGTTCTTCAAGAATTATTTTTTGTCCTTGAATATGTGCTGTTGTGCTTTATATCATGGGGAGAACAATTATATACCATTATTATAGCCAGTCTAGTATTATGGTGTCGTTGTTCTATACATAAAAGCATGATAGAAGCTAAAATCACCATCAAACTGTATCTGTCTGTCATTCTGTGTATCTCTGTCACAGGGTGTGGACTCCTTGGTGTTGGAGAGTGTGATGTTTGCAATCCTGGCAGAACGAACTTTAGGGCCCAAACTTTATGGCATCTTTCCAGACGGACGCTTAGAACAATATCTTCCAGTAGGGGACACACACACATACACACACACATACACACATAAAGACTCACTGACATAATGCATTCCCTAGCCCCTTACACTAACCTTAACCATCACGACTAAATGCCTTAATGCAAACCTTACCCTAAACTGAACCTAAACCTAATTCTAACCAAACCAAGTCTTAACCCTCAAATTGAGGGATCGGCAAAAATATCCTCACAACACTGGTTTTCAACTGAAATTGATTCTCTTAAAGATAGCACATAATTGCACAAATGTTTGTATAGCTATCTTAGTGAGGAAACATACAGTCTGTTTCATATGCTTTACGTTGTTGTTATCTTTAGCCAAGTTGTATGAACATGTTTTAAAGTGTATGGGGAGAATTGACAAATGTCCTGACTTTCATTAGGTACACACAGTTATATGTGTTATTGTCACATCTGTTCCTGAAAGTATTTCACATTCAATGTCAAAATGTAATGTCCATTGAAAACTCTTTGTGCTTTAATGTAAAATGTAATGTAAGTGTTTTAGAAATGCATTTAAATTGAGCAGTACTTTTTAGTTGCCTTGTGAACACCATCACATTTATGCCTATATTAATGACCTTGTATAGTTACTTGACGTCGTTCTCAATGTAGAGGAAGCATTTTGTAGTAATGAGTAGTCATTTCTGCTAATCCATTTTCACAGAATACCCGAATGCGCACAGATCAACTTTCGGACCCAGCAGTCTCAGCTGAGATTGCCACCAAGTTGGCACGTTTTCATGATATGGTTATGCCCTTTAACAAAGAGCCCAAGTGGCTGTTTGGGACCATTGATAAGTAAGGACACCTCTATATCACTCCCTCTCCTCTCCTAGAATTGTCAGTTTATTTATAGGTAAATCAGTTACATGAGCTACCTGTCTGTTGTTTTCCATTAGATACATGGATCAAGTGATGAAGCTCAAGTTTGTTCGGGAAGCACATGTGAAGAAGTACAACAAGCTAATGAAGTTCAACCTGCCTGCCGAGTTGGAGAGCCTCCGGTGAGTCATGTTACAGGCTTCAAATAGACAAATACTTTGTATTGCCGCAATAGGAATGGCCACATACATATGGCATACATAACACCTTACAGTTATGGTAGGTAAGGTTCATGAAAATGGTCAAATAAAACCTAGCATCTCCTGTCCCCTCCATCCAGCACCCACAAAGTTTGTGGCAAATAACTTATTATTGACTTTGACTCACAGACCTGGAAGACAAATAGCAGAGCGATGATGCAATCATCATAGCTTTAGCCAAGTGCCAACTAGATGTTGTTTCGTCAGAGACATCTCACATTACCCACTGTAATTTCCATCTACACTTTAGGCAGCAACAGTTTGCCCTGTTTCATTTCTCACATTAGGCGGCCACCACCAAGAACCTCAAGAATGGTAGAATCCTCATGTCAAGGAACACAGTTACATGTGAACTCTGAAAACCAATATAGTTATATATTTATCCAATTAACAACAGGTTAGCATAAAACTTAACCATTGGGACTTTACTAATGTGATTTCTGTTTGAATAGTCTTTATTGTAACAGATAAGTTAGATCAAGGACACAGTACATATACAGAAAGTACATATAATAAGAAAAGTACACTATGTCATCACTACCAGACAAGATAAGACTACCAGTAAGTAAAATGGTCAGAAATATCATGCTAGTTGTAAAATAGTGTATGCAATCATTATTACAGTATTGTAGTAATTACAGTGTTATATTGCTGTGGCTGGAGATTGATAACACACAATACTTTAATCTTAGGGACAGGACTAGTGCTATGTTTGTTGCCACTCTAACGGCTGACCTTTGTCCCAGTGCCTCCACGACTTCAGTGCCGAGTCCTCCTGGTGGTCTGACCTCAGCAGCCAATAGAGAAACAGCCCAGTGTTTATTGTCTATGATTATCTATGAATAAAATTGCTATCTTGAAGATATGCACCAATCTCGCAATGAAGCCGATATACTGTAAGATGCATGTACATGTCTTTATTATTTGCTGCTGTCATCTGTAGTCTTAAAACCTATCACAGTTGACAACGTAGCTTTTGCTTGCACAGCTATACTGTTTTTCTTAGCCTGCCCTAGGCAGTTCAATCAATCAATTTTTTTTCTTTCCACAACTAGAGCTTCAGAATTTCAGATGCGTCTTCCTGAGCCTCCAGAGAGTTGTCATTTTCCACTTTTCTCTATCTGTAAATACACACTAAAGGGTATGGGGTTATCTGACTGGGTACATAGGTAATCAGAATGACCGAGTATGTACTCTATGAACTGTATGTCTCGTAACCCGTGTAATTAATCACTTCAAAATATTGACAGTTAGATGAGATACAGTACATACATACAGTATATTGCTCCTTGTATGTTCCTCACCAGCAGGAATGAAATTGTAATGAATGTTATGTAATTCAGCCTGTAAAACAGTGAGAGGTATAGATAATGTTTGTGTCTCATTGCCCCAGTGTAGTTTCTATGGTTTATGGTTTTAAGGTTGGACATCTCTTCTTTTGTACTTGAGCCTCAAGTGAATGTCTTATCTATAGGCCTAACCCTAACCCTTTTCATTACTGAGTAATAATAATGCGTGAGTTACTCTACCTGCATTTGTAACACTGGCATACTCTTTCCCTCATCTTCCTTTTTGTTTGATTGACCACTCCCTTCTCTCCTCAGGGCATTGCTGGCTGCGACTCCATCGCCTGTGGTGTTCTGCCACAATGATGTCCAAGAAGGTAAAAAACCTCTCCCCTCATAAGGTTTCTCCCTATAGTCTCAGTCTTCTAATGAGGACTGATTGATCTGCCCTCTGGCTTCACTTTCAGTTTTCCTAGAAGAGCGTTAGATTACATAAGTCACAGGAAGAAAGACTAGGATATAGTTATTAATAGGGACAGCTCATGTTCATATACATCAACCTATGCCAAAAGTATATGTGCACCCAAACATTATACCCATATGTGACCATGATGTACTAGGGATGTCCCGATCCGATATTTGGATCGGATCGGCCGCCGATATTAGCAAAAAAATGCATATCAATATCGGATCGGCCTGCACGGGAAAATCCCGATCCGGACTCCCGATCCAGTTTGTTTTCAAAACTCCGGTCCGTGTTTTCCAGCGCACCGATGTAGGTAATCCATTCCAGTTTTTTTCAGCTTTTCTCCCCAAATCCGGTCCGCGTTTTTCAGCACACCTAGCGACCTGTCCAGCATCCCACTATTTATTTTCTACTCAGCTTTTTTGTGTGTTTTGCTTTTTTCATACAGTTTACAATATTGTTTGCACTGATGGCTTTTTAAGCCTTGGTTTACACTCTTCTTGTTCAAGAGCAGAGCACTGATGCCAATTCAGTTTGTGTGGTTAATTGACTATTTATTATTTTGTCTATTTTGTGTTTATTTAACCCTGTTAAGAATAAACAGGTCAGCTTCTTATTACCAACCATTGTGGATTATTCAAACTAACCTAATTAAGTTGGCTAGTTGTTCTTAAGAGTAAAACCCTTTTCACCATGAGTATAACAACAAAATAAGTAAATATCTTTAATCTTTAATACATGCTTGGATCGGCCGGTATCGGTATCGGCCGATGCTAAAAGCTACAATATCGGTATCGGATCGGAAGTGCAAAAAGCTGGATCGGGACATCCCTATGATGTACATAAGTATACCCATTTAATGTATTCCAAAATCTTGGAATTATCATGGTGTTATAAGAGCCTCCAGTCTACCCAGATTTTGGAGTATGGTTGCATTAATTTCCTCAGCCAAAAAAGCACTGACGATATCCCATTTGATGCCAAAGGTGTTGGGGGATGTTGGCATCAGGACTCTATTTAAAAGTCGCATTTAAAGTCATGTCATCTGAAATATCACTGTATTAAGCATTAAGATTTACCATAATTGGAACAGTCTATCTCAGTTGATCCAGATTGTTGTCTTGCCTCCATGGCTGCAGTATGCTGTGTTTGTGTGCCAATTTTTCATATTTGGCAACCTTGGGTGTTGAAATGGGAGTCAATCTGATCTCACAGAAATACATGAAATGACCAGGAACTCTTAACACTGCATTACGCGGTGCTGGCACATAATGTGTTAAAAACACTGCATTACGCGATGCTGGAACATAATGTGTTAAAAACAATCAGGTTGAATGGGCAGTGGGCCAAATCACACAGGCCAAAACAAAAACAGCACTGGAATGCACATTTCAAAGGAGAACATACTGACTGTAGTGTTATAGTCACAGAAGCCAGTATTTCAACTTAGCATGTTCCCTTAATCTCTGATAACATATCATGGTCATTTTATGAGTTAGTACTGTCTGAAGTAATTAGAGAGTGTGAATTATCAGTGTGGGGGATTTTGTTTTTTCACTTTTTATTTTGCCTCTCCAGGTAACATTTTGATCCTTGACGATAGGGAACAAACCCCAACAGACAAACTCATGCTGATAGACTTCGAGTACAGCAGTTACAACTACAGGTGAGTTGTGAACTCCTAGTCATAGATTTGATGTTAAGGGATTGATTAAAAAAAAAAAAATCTCACATCAACAGTGTCAAACACCATTCAGAAATGTGTGGTCTGGGTTAAATTTTTAATTGTGGCTTGATATGTTCTATATTTATTTTTGTTTAGGGGTTTTGATTTTGGGAACCATTTCTGTGAGTGGATGTATAATTACACTTATGACCAGTGGCCCTTCTACAAAGCCACACCAGAGGACTATCCCACCAGAGAGCAGCAGGTCAGTGTAAATAACTTGTAGTCAGATAAAGATACTGCCTTTCTTTGACCTAATGTGCTTGATTGCTCTTAATGAAGACCCGTTAGGTTAAATTACATATAATGGTTAAATGTTCACTTACTGACACATATGCTTATAACAGAATTGCCATAATACCTTTTAAATGGGAAAATTAATTGATAAATATAAATGCTCACATCATTGTTACAATTGAAAACCTCAAAAAGTAATTGTAAATGTCAAAACTTAAATTTAAACAAAATTCAAATTTTTTACTTAAGATGATAAAATAGGTCAAACAGAAAATTAAACACAGTGTCAGTCTAGTTCAGGCAATTGCAACATTTAAATGAGGAGCATTGGATATATTACACGAACACGGTGTAGATGTTTGTTGTTTTCCACTAAATTTACATTTATACTCATCAAAGATCTTAAGATGGTGCCCAGAATTTATATAGTAACTCTCTCGTATTAGTTGTTGATAAAATGTTTTTCTCCTCACTTATTTCCTCTGAGTCTCAGACAGATTCACAAGTATCGTGCCTTCATACTGCCTCCTGGTGGTACTACTTGGTAATGCAAGTTTGAGTTTGAGACAGAGCTGTGTATATTAAATACAGTGGCCCTAGCAGGAATTCCAATCAACAAATTGAGTTGTTTTTTATTTTTAATGGAAGTCTGTTTGTTTGATATATTGTTTAAATCCTGATTTGAACATTGGGTATTGCAGTTAAGTGATTGTTTTTGTTACTAGGCCTGCTGCGAACCAATTCTGGTGCATACTAGAACTCGATTACAATGTCCCACAATAGTTTGCATCATATAACATTGACATTTTTTTATTTTATTTTTTTAATTATTGAATTAATTAAATTGTCCTAGAAACTGTTTTAGTGCAACATCTAAAAAGTACTTTTGAGTATTGTTTTATCTGTTGCTGAAACTAAAACCACTGCCTTTAAAGATAATCAAACATGACAATAAAATAAATACATATAAAATATAAATAATATTACATGGAGTGGAGCAAAGCTAAAAATGAGTGTTGGGGTTATTGCCAATATTTACTGTTGCTGGTGAGGAACGTAAGGGACAAATATGCCTGTAACAAACTGACAACAAATGTGAATATTTAATAATATATATGAAAAATGTCACTCATAATTTTACTCTATATTGCAGCTTCATTTCATCAGAAGTTATTTGGCAGAACAGAGAACAAACTCGACAATGGACCAGAAACAGATTGAAGAGGACATGATAATAGAGGCTAACAGGTAATGTGTGTTGCAATGAAAAATTGCAGCATTATAATGACTGTGTAATAACAAGTTGTATCTGAATCAGCGTTGACCTTTATTTTGTTTTGTCGTCATCACTTTTTGTTTTGACTGGTAGGTATGCATTAGCGTCACACTTCCTCTGGGGTTTGTGGTCCATCATTCAAGCAAAGATATCTAAGATTGAATTTGGATATATGGTAAGTGCATTTTTCTTTCTTTCTTTTTTCTTTCTTTTCTTAAGTCTGGTGGAATTTGTTAAATTTTTTACACACATTCTTCACTCTACAGTGTCTATCTAGTGATAAATGTAAGTATACCTTCCTCACAGTGAACCATATTGTTTTGCAGGACTATGCCCAGTGTCGGTTTGATGCCTACTTCAAGCAAAAAAAGCTCTTCTCCTGAATTCCACCTCAGTCAGAATGTACTGTACTGTCCATTTGATCTGTCCATATCATTCTTCAATCTCACCTTTTTGGTAAGGATTTTTTTTAAGCTGTGTTATTAAAACTCCAGTCCTAGGAGTGCCTTGGTAGCTGAGTGGTTACTCGCATGCCACATAATGGCAGCGTCCCTGGTTCGATTCCAGCAAGGGACCTTTGTAGGTCATTCTCCTCTCTCTCCCAGTTTCCTGTCGCCCTCTAAGCCATCCACTAACACATAAAGGCAAAATGCAAAAAAATATATCTAACAAAAAAACAACTCAGATAGCCATGTTAAGTAAAACATGGCTATCGAATCTAATCTGTAAAGAATCCTTTTTATTAAAGCACTTTTTCCTATATTGTTAAATTTAGTTATAGCAGGTCTAACTCATTGAAGGTTGTTGTCTTTCATTTAAGGGGTAAGTTAATTGGATGTTCAGCTATTTTAGTTAATTTTATATCCCCCATTTCTAGATGCACTCACTCTTTGGACCACTTTTTATCACTGGCATTGTTAGTTCTTCATTTGGTCTCTCTACATGTGATGGGTCAGTCATGGCCTGTGCTGGTTGCCGGAGAATTCATGTCGTTTAATGTCAATGTATTAATCTTACTGTAAGACTCATTTTGGTTTACTAATCCAATGATATAGAGTTCAGTGTGGAAACCTTTTATATAGCTCTTTGCTTTAGTGTTTTTCTAGTCATACTACCTCACTTCTCTCCTCTGATGTTCAGTCTGTTTGGTGTATAGATCGCATAAGGGTTGATTGTAGAGGTATCTTGTCTCATATGTTGCAGGTAGTTTTACTGAGGAGCATGCAAAAAATACTCCCCGCCAACTATTGTTAAGTTCAGTAAAGTTAAATTATATGATTACCTCATTTCAGTAAATAATAACACAAGGGTTATTTTTATATGGTGTCACTGTACTGAACGAAACGTTTATTGAATTATCAGAACCGTTACAAAGTTTAAGGCATTTAAAGGGGAACCGCAAATGTGAAAAGAGTTGTATGAAGCTTTTTGTGGCTTTCTTGTGGAGGGATCTGTGTGAAATCTGAAAATTACTTAATGGTTACCAGACTTCTGTAGCCCACTACTCATCTCTGCTTAAGGCTAGTGGCTCGAGGCTATGTAGACACTACTAGCATAACACACCCAAATATTTGCCTGAAGCGCTGGTGGTCGAGTTGCATTGTTGGTACTGTAGGTATCCAGTTTTGACAAAAAAGAGGAATGCGTGGAATAAAAAAGACGATATATCTGGTTCTACCGCATCGATTATGATAATACCATCCTTTGTGTCTGATTATGTTATAGAAAGGCAATCTGAAATTGGTGGAGTACTTTTTTAAGCCAGCAATACTGCATTTGTCACCATTTAAATGTGAGTTTTAACCATACATTTCTGCTTTACCTGTAACTGCCCAGTTTGTTTTACCTTTTGGTTATCTATGTATGATTTTATGTTGAAGTTATTCTGAGATGTTTTTCTGTTCACCTTTTTTCCAAGAATCATAACTTGAAATATGTAAACATCTGACATTTATACGTATTGTATTAGGTTAACTGAAATGTCCATCTGGCACATTGCAAAAATTCCAACAATTGAATGTGTTGGAATAAAGTCACACAACTATTTTCTTTCCTTCTTAGCATAAGTTGAACATATGTGGTTTTGCTTTTCATTTCCTATTGTTGTAGGTCCCTTTTACTTTTCTATTTATTTAGACTGCTATATTTGAACAAACGCATTGCCATTCATTAATGTGTCAGTATCCTTGTTTTACACTTAGCTGCATCAGTTTACTCATGAGAAGATGCTACAAACTTAACTGTGCCTCATTGACTACCTGTAGATATTTTTAAAGCAGCGTTGCTCCAGTTTAGAATCATTGTTAAAGCTTATTGTACCATTCTCTATTTTGTTTTGGTCTCTTTTCACTACTAAAATATAATTTAAAGCTAATAAACTTAAGTGCTTAGAACCTTTGCCAATGTCCTTTTGTCCAATGTCCAAGTGTCTGTCTAAATCTTCCTAAATCTTGAAGGATATTTTAATAAATTGATATATTTCATGACACATAAAGTTACTGTCACCTAACTGCAAAGTAACTTGAGTGCCCCATGATGACGTTTGGAGCAGAGTGAAGAAGGCCATGTTTCATCCCTGAGGGCTGACTGTTGTCCCACCTCCATGTGCCAAGAATAGATCAGCCCAATAGAACTACACTGCTCTGAGATAGAGGGAAACTTATGAATCGACTGGATATTTTACAGAACAAAAAGGAACTCTTGACATTGAAGATTTCGATTTTTTTTAATATATATAACATGCTTTCTCTATTGGTTTGTGATCTTAAATCGTGCCTCTCAGCGGTTTCAATGTTAATGTCAAAGAGCATGTTACTGTGAGAGCTGAGACAGGGAAAAGAAGACGAGCCGGTGGTACAAGAACTAAACTGACCGTTCTGTCCTCTATTCCTGTATTTTCCATTGCTGTAGCTGTTTGGAATTTATGGAATTTCTATTCAGGGAGCTTGTCTTGCCTTGAGTAGAGAATTTACAGTCTTTCTGAATGTATGAATGGATCACTGGTTGCGCAAGAATTGCACTTTTTCAGTTTTTATTTTTTATTTTTTTTAGAAATCTTTAAACAACATCTGGAACAAACAGTAATAAAACTAAACCTGGATCTAACACCACTTTCTGTCAGATGAATTCTTTCAGGCAATGTTTTATGACACTCATTGAGTGGATACGTGTATGGCTAGAATATGGTCTCATGAGACTTTGTGGAGCTTTCCCAATAGTTAATAGTTGGACAGCATCCCCAGGTATAACAGGTGGAGCATCATGTCAAACAGACTCAGAGAACTGGAAAACCAGCGAGGCACTCCGCACATATAACCTTGCAGATGGAGGGGAGCCTATGGTTACAGTCCAAACCAGCTCATGTGCATTCCATGTAAGTTAAACCTCAGTTTAGGTTATTCAGAAACTACCTGGAGGCCATAGCAAACTTGGTTTAATAATTATTTTTTTAAGGTGGACCTTGGAAGACTTTCAGAGTGCAGCGAGTACTTTCGAGCCTTGTCCCAGTCCAGAATGAGAGAGACCTCAGAGAGCCTCATCTACCTGGACCATGTGTCATCCTCCATCTTTTACAATCTCCTTGAGTTTTCCTTCTACAATAGGTTTAAAGTCCCTCAGGAGGAGTTGGGCTCACACATCAAGGTATAAAGACTTCATATTTCAATGTGTATTTCTCCTTTTAGGGCATTGCATGTTTGTGATTCACTTCAAAACCAACTTACCATGCTTTGTTTTCTCTCTTTGTGTCTCTGGAGGTCAGCAGCTATCTCTTGGCTGAGGCCTTCCTCTCAAAGTGTCTGTCCATCCTAGCAGACGAACTCAGGCCAGATAACTGTTTGTCCTACCTGAGTCTGGCTCAGAAGATCTGCTGCACCGAGCTGAAGATGACAGTTTTCACCTATCTGAGTAGAAATCTGTTGGAGCTGCCTCACATTATCAGGTATGAATGAATGAATTGTCTAATAACATAATTTGGCTTCATCTTCATCTCTCGTCAATAAAACAAATTCATGCCCTAGGTATCTTAATGATGAGGAGAAGGAGGAACTTGTCATCCTGAGGACACAAGGTGATGCACATCTTTGCAGTCTCAGGAAAGAGAACCTGACAACTTGGAATGACCCAGAAACAGAATGTGCTCGACATATCTTCACCCTGAAAGGATCAGAGGAAAATGGATATTGGCATCCACTTACAGAGCTTCCTTTCAGGGCTGATAAGTGGTGTTTCACTGCAGTGGTCCTGTATAATTACCTGTACATCATAGGAGGCTACAGGCATCGTGTGAGGAGAGGATGGGAGTTCAAACTAGCTTCCTTTAGGTATAATCCATTCACTCATACATGGGTCGCCACAGCCCCTCTGATTAAGGTACGCTGACTCAATCAAGTAATCATCATCCATCATTCAAGCTTGTGAATCATTTTGGTGACATTTCTGTTTGTCTTACTCTAAATAAAAAAATCTTGCCCGGTCATTTTTATAACACTGATGAAAACTGTCACCATCTGTCGAATCCACAGCACAGAAGGCATTTCAGTGCAGTGGCCTGTGAAGGCTGTATTTATGCTGTGGGAGGCTGGTACTTGGACTCCCTGGTGACTCCAGACTCCAGAACAGCTCTCTATACAGCTGTAGAGCTCTATGATCCATGGGAGGATACATGGAGGTTTGTGTCCTCTTTGTCAGTGCGGTACAACTATTTTTTGGTATTGTTTTCTAATGGATTTTTTCACCTCTGAAGACATCATTACCTTGATTGTTGGTGTATTAGTCATTCAATATGATCTTTTCCTTAGGTTTGTCTCCTCATTGCCACTCACTGATTTCCAGTTCACTATGTCCTTGTCCCATGATGTGCCCCTTGCCACTAGCCTTGGCAACTATATCTATGTGTTGGGGAGCATCCAGAGGACTGGAGAGAAACTGCTGCTGCAGTACAATACAAGACAAGGTAAAGCAGATCAGCACAGCCCTGTTTGATAAAAGGATATTTCCATTTCAATCTCATCTATACGTATGAAAACTATGTCCTCCTGCATTCTCTTTGCACTTTAGACTTGTGGTCTGAACTGCTTCCCACCCTCACCAGAGCTGATGCAGACCTCCCAACTCTTTACTTCCTGGGTGCCACTGACAGGCTGCTTGTGTTTGGTGGGAACAACTCAGATAATGTGGTGACATCATTTAGTGTGCAATCACAGAAATGGGGACAGGTAAGAACTTATGATAAGAACAGACTGAGGTTGTTAGCGTAAAAGCTATCACTACTCCCTCAGATTTAAAGACATTTGAGTTATGTAGTGTGTATCTGAAGTGCATTCTTTTTTTCTCCAGGTGCACAGAGCTGAGAAAGTGGCATTTGCAGGACAGGGGACAATTGTAGATGACCAGGTCCTGATGCCAAGTATAGAGCACAACACTGTTGCAAAGATGAATCTTCAATCTCTTGACCTCAGAGTCCTTCCTCCTCTACCCATCTCCATCTGCTATGAGGCTATCTTTTATCTGTACTTCTGATGTTACAATTTGAGCTATGATGTACATGTTTTTGGAGTGATTGTTTTTGTGGCCAAAAGACCATAGGTCAATTGTCATCTTTTGTGCATATCACTCTTCTTATATTCTCCCCATGGTTATCCAGTGCTTAAGTTTAATATTAGTCTGTAAGCACAGACTATACTAAGGACTTTTATTCTAAGGGGTAAATTACCCTGTATACCTGAATATTAACGACCTAGTTATTAAAGGTTATAGGCTACCCTGAAGGTAAAGACCTAATCAGAGAGCCACAACTGCTGCACCAGCAAGTAGCTTTCTTTATGCCTTGTTTAATGTTAATGTTGTTTAATAAAATAAATAATTTTATTGCTTGTAAATAAATACATTTCTCCTTCTTTTGTCATTGCTGGATCTGAGGGTTTTGATGATATAACCTAAACTAAACAGTTTCAAAAAAACATCACGCCATTAAGCCAACATATACAGAAAGTGGTGCACTCCTTTTTCTTTTTCTTTTTTCCTCTCTTTATAAACCCCATTAGGTCCCTTTTTTAGACTTTTATCAAATCAAAAGCATGACACTAAAATCTTCAGATAATTTTACCTACATACACAGAGTTGTCTGCTGTCATTCTTATCACATTGTTATATTTTTTTATTGATTATTCTCATAGTAGAATGCTGCTTGCAAGCTCAGTTAGTAAAAAGGAAATGTCAGGTTGCTTTCAGTTCCACCATAACACTGGAACTGCAGCAGATATGGTTACATAGCAGAGACCTCACAGCACATGAGGTTAGGCTCTGTCTATGTTTGGTGTCTTGTTACAAAAAGAAGCATGTCATGGGTCTGAGAGGAAGAGACAGAAAGAGAGAGGGAGTGTATGTGTTGTGTTGTTAGTGAAGGGGGGAAGGAGAGGGGGTTGGAAAGCACAGGGGACGACAGCTCTGATCTCACTACCTGAGTAAAGCCACTTCAAGGGCACTGGAGTCACACAGAGTGAGCCTGAGCTCCGAGGAATGTTACAGCCTCACTGACAAAAACCAAAGTCACAACCTCCCTCAGCCTGAGTGGATTATACTGACTCTGGTCTGAAAAAGGTAACGTATGGCTCTGCCTCTTATTTGTAATTATTATCAATATCTGCATGGTGTGTTGGCTGCAGGATTTTTCTATTCCTTGTTATTATGTGCGTTTCTTAAAACTTTGTGATTTAATTGCATCAGGATATGACAAAATAGGGTCAAAATGCTAAAAGAAGAAAAAAAGTACATTTCAGGCTGTTGTCATTGAATTAGCTAAACTGTTGTTGTAAAGATCATATTAAAATCATTATGAGGAAGTTCTATGACCAAGTGCTGAACAATAGATTTTAGCACTTTTAAAGGTTTTTTGAAAGGGTGTAAAGAAATAATGAATGCTGACTTACTTGTCCAACATATTCACACAGTATTTTGTAATAGCAGAGGGCTAAGCTCTCATTTGTTGGTTGTGTTTACATTTTCATGCCCATCTGAGGTCTGCGTACATGCTCAGCCGGTGCACTGCTATATCTGGCCAATGAACTTTGTCCCACTTGGTGACTGTTCAGTCATATGACATGGAAAAAGAAATCCTAGACCTGTCACTCTGGCCATTACACGGAGTGGTTTGTGAACTCCATGAACGCAAATATTATTGATTAGGCCATTGCATTTAAAAGACAATGACTGAACCCCTCACACTTTATAGTACATTTCTATTTTTTCATGCTGACATCTGTGTATCCCATATCACATTATGACCAAACACTACAGATGAACAGTGCAGCTCTCCTTTATTTTTATTTTTGTTATTTATTTAGTTTACCAATTATTGGGAAATGCATATTAGATTATTTTGGAGGTAATTTGGTAAATAATTATAAACCCCTAAGTCACTTACATTGTTGGCATGGTAATAGTAAATCAGTGAATGCATAACAGTGAATGAAATACTGGGAACACTTTACAATAATTAAATAATACTACATTAATTAACATTAGTTTATACAGTATTAAGCATGAACTAATAGTTAATTAACAGTTGGCTAATGTGTCTGGTAATCATTTACTAATGGTTTTCATGTTCACTATTTATTATTTTTTTATTTATACATTAGTTAATAGTTACTAGTTTACAAAGATTCCATCAACATTAGTTAATACGGTGAGAAGAATTCAGAAGAATGCAATAATAAGCATTAAGTAACCATTAACAAATGTCTCTTGTTAACATTCATTAAGGGTTGACATGTTAATTAAGGCACTAACTAATATTAGTAAATGGTTGATAAAAATGTTAATTGACATGTATGTCATGAAATTTAAAGCTGAGCCTGGAAGAATGGATACCAAAATGGATTCTAGCGCGGCTCAATTCTGATGAATACTGATTGGCTGAGATGGGGTCCTCTTTTTTCTGGGCAACTTTATAATAGATAATAGAATAAGAATGTTCTATCTTTAAACATATCATATTATACATACATGCATACATGCATACATGCATACATGCATACATGCATACATACATACATAGAGATTTTATGACACGTAGAAGTCAGAGGTGACAAAAACAAAATGGCATCAACAATTGAAGGAAATTCCGCGTCAGAATTAGGGAACACATATTGGAAACAGCAAACATTGGCTATGGTTTTGCTCAAGGCATTGTCCTGGGACCTTTACTGTTTTCAATTTATGTTCTGCCACTGGGATCAATAATCTGTCACCATGGCAAGTCCCTGAGGCCAGATGACCCAAATGCTCCGTCCAGTGTTTATCAGCCATTAATGTATGTATGAGCAAGAACTTCCTAAAGATATATTTAGATTCTTACCTCAATTTTAAAGCCTATTTTAATTCGTTGACTAAAACTAACTTTTATGATTTTTGTAATATAGCAAAGATGAGACCTCTACTGAGCCAGAAAGATGCTGAACAGTGTCTTCATGCTTTTGTTTTTGCTGTCTTGATTACTGCAATGCTCTATATACTGGCCTACCAAAAGCAGCCATTGCAAAACTACAGACTATTCAGAGTAAAGCTGACAGTGTTTTAACAAAAAACAATGATACATCATATAACTCCTGTTTTACATGACCTACACTGGCCTCCCGTATCTTTTAGAATTGATTTCAAAGTCTTTCTCTTAGTTTTTCAGGCATAAAATGGCCTTGCCCCCTTTTACATCATAGGCTCTGTATTATTTTCTAATCGTCCATGTCCCCTAAGATCCTCCACAGCCGCTCTTTTAACTGTTTCCAAGGTCACCACTAAAATCTTTGGGGATGCTGCTTTTAGCCACAATGCCCCCAAAATATGGGACACTCTGTTGTTAAATATTAAACTTGCTGACTCAGTGGACAATTTTGAACAAGAATGCAAAAGCTATCTTTTTAGTATAGCATATAACTGGCTGCATTCTCTCTCCTACTGTTTTAATCTTTGATTTTCTCTCATTTCTATTTAATGAATGTGTAACTGTGTCTTTATAGATAGTAACACTGATTTTCTCATTTTCAACCATACACATTCACAAGGGGAAAATGAGTTTGGTGTTTTGTTTTAAATGCTGAATTGTAAAGCACATTCAGCTGCATCCTATGAATAAATGAAGTTCATTCATCCATTCAGTATTGAATTACATTCATGACATTGCAACTTGTGCAGAGGGAAAACAGTTGTCTGGCTGCCCAGTGAAATCATATTTCTATTTGTAAAGCAAATATAAATAAAACAACCAAGCTTTTAACAACACCCACAACTTCCACTGACATTTTTAGATTATTGTTATTGCAGTGCTGTTTTCTACTCTGAAATGTGATGAGTCAAAAAGCTTCCCTTCACTGTCATTCGCAGTAATATTCAGAGATGGCTGAGGCGCATCAGGCGGTGGGCTTCCAGTTCACCGTGCGCCCAGATGGTGTTGACCTTAAACTGAGTCAAGAGGTAATCAAAAACATCTACCTGTCAGGGGTGACAGCATGGAGGAAGCGAGCCATACAATTCAAGGTACAATAGCCAACACTTCTAGCTGTGGTTTTTAGTGTTGTACAATTTGAGTCATTGAGTAAGCAGTGGAGTATATTTAAGATTATTATATACAATGGTATTTATTGTCACATTATGAACATAGATAAGGGAGATTAATCTTGGTGTGTTGTTATTTTTCATTCACAGAACAGTGTATTGACTGGAGTCTACCCTGCTAGTCCGTCTAGTTGGCTGATTGTTGTGATTGCAATGATGAGTACCTTGTATATCCGCATAGACCCCTCTCTAGGAATGATTGATGTCATCAAGGAAAATCTGCCACACAGGTTAGTGAGCAAGTCCCCTGCAGGCAGTATTGTCTTGTCAATGATTGTTGTGGTTCAGTTTTTAGATATTTTTCTGGAGCTTTAGATGAACTTGTCATTTATGACAGCAGATTACTTTGAGAATGTGCTTTTTAAAAAAGTAACTGCACATATGGTTTCTGTTTGATTTCACCTTTAACTCTATGAGTCACAGTGTAACAAGGGCAGTGTTGTGCCTTTTCTGAGCAGAGACTGTATGTCAGTCCAGACCCGAGCAGTGCTGAGTGCCATCCTGTTTGCAACTGGACTGTGGTTGTTCCTCATTTATCTCTTGAGATACACTCTGAAAGGTTTACTGTCCTACCATGACTGGATTTTTGAATCCCATGGAAAAATGTCCACGTCCACCAAAGTGTGGTTGGTATGTCTGCTTTTCTGTCTTTTATTCACTCTGTTTAAATCTCTAAGCCACTGAATTGCCTTTATGTTTATCAGATATTGTTTCTTTGTTCCCAGAGCCTAGTGAAGATGTTCTCTGGCCGCAGACCGCTGCTTTACAGCTTCCAGGCCTCCTTACCCAGACTCCCTGTGCCCAGCGTGGATGAAACAATTCAGAGGGTGTGTAATAATACATTATTGACCCTTAATGGCCAGAAACGTAATAATGCACAAGTGCATGTAGCCCAAGAGTTTACTGAAATAAATACATACTAAATATATCTGTGGTTTTGACAGGGTATAAAAGAGGGTTCTCATCTAGGGTACATTGAGAAGTTACTTATGAAATCTCCCAAACTCTGATTGATCCAACTTAAAAAAATTTTAAAAATTAAAAATCACCATAATTGAGTTAGGCAGCAAGACTGATAGATGGCAGACAAGTATTTTCTGAAAGTATATGTCAGTTACTAATTACAGTTCTATATACTGACTGCAATCCCATTGCAAATCCATTTACATGTCATAATGTGTATTCTGATATCTAAACAAACACTTGATCATTACTAATAACAAATGTCTAACCATTTGTAACCTATAAAGCCAATCCTAACAAGTGATACAATACAATACTAATGTTACACAGTGCGCAGTGATTTTAATATACTACCACCTGCTGTTCAAGCTGCATTTCTGCAACCTCTGCAAGTTAAATACAGTCTGTGCCCTATGAGTTGGCAAGATCTGGGGCTAAGCCCGGAGCACCCAGAGACAGGGCCAATAATTTTTGGATGGTTCACATATGCAGAATTTAATTGTATTGCATTGTATGACTACTGCAAACATTAGTAATAGTAATGATTTATTTTGGTCCTTATTAACAATTTTCCAAAATGTATAAATAAATAAATAACAACAAGGAATTAAATAAAAAGGAAAACAAAAAAATATTACATTATTTTTTAATTACATTTCACTCAGTCACTCTACCTCAACTGAAATGTCTTCCGAAATTTCATTCTTAATCACAATAGTTAGGCTATTAATTTAAAAAAAAATGACTTCAACCAGATTTAATTTTTTAAAATTTTAATAGATTCGGGGGTTTGGAGAAAACATTTGAGGCTGCAGCCCCTGAAGCCCCACCCTAGCTCCACTCCTGCTTTGCCCTTGGTTGCTCTTCTAAAAAATAAATACCATAGCTTTAGCTGCAGTGTATGGATGTTTTTCAGATATATAATTGTTTTTCTTTCCATTAAGCATGTGAATGTGTGTCTTAGCTGCTCTGTTCTTTCACAACACTGCTCTCTTGTCCTGACAACACACCATGTTTTTCCTACAGTACCTTGAATCAGTACATCCTCTGCTGGACAGTGAAAAGTACAAGCAAATGGAAATTTTGGCCAATGACTTTAAAAATACCAAGGCAGCCCAGCTCCAGAGATATTTAATCCTAAAATCCTGGTGGGCAACAAATTATGTGAGTAGCATTTGAAGTATTGATATAACGTTGGGGCTCAAATTCAGATGTGTCATGTTATGTAATAAACTGCTATATTTTCTAGGTAAGTGACTGGTGGGAGGAGTACATTTACCTCAAGGGCAGGAGCCCTATCATGGTCAACAGTAACTTCTATATTATGGTAAGATAAACTATGATTACATCAGCTTGTTATAATGGTGGATTAGTATTGTTCGTTTTTAAATATAGCAATATAGAAATGATGAAGTAAGGAATGGGAAAAGGTATATAAGACACATTATAATGAGAATTACAAAACAAAACATTCCTTTAATTCTTGAAACCTCACTTTTCCAAATTCCAGTAACAAAAATAATATTTATAAGAAACATGTTGTGTTTTCTTTATGTGAAGGACCTCTTGTACATGACCCCAACACATCGACAGGCTGCACGAGCAGGAAATGTGGTCCATGCAATGCTGCAGTACAGACGCAAACTGGAGCGTGGTGAACATGCACCGGTAATACTTGCCACTACCACTACCCCATTACTACTCGTCTTTTATTTTAACCTTCACCACCCCATTAGGTTGTAATTTACACACTGTAAAATCATCTATGCAGTACATTTTCCTTTTCCTTTCCCACATGTTTAAACTCAAAGATAACTTTTTCATTTGTCTCATCAGCTGAGGGCTTTGGGGACTGTTCCTATGTGCTCCAATCAGATGGAGAGGATGTTTAACACCACCCGTATCCCTGGCATTGAGACAGGTAAGCAACTGTTCAGGATTGTTGTTTAGAGTTTAAAGGCTTAATCAATACTTAATCTTATAGAGTTCACATCTCCTGCAGTCTTGGTTTTAAACTTTCCAGCTATTTTGACCACACCTGTCATCAGTAGTGTCACAGTGCATGTGTTCCATGAGCTGTTACTACATACCTAATTGAGGTATGGTCAAAAATGCCCGGTTCCATGTGTGTCACTGTTGATTTATTATCTTACAACTGCATTGAAGGCACTTAGGATTCAGTATCGGAGCTGAGCTTTCTGCTCTTTCCCTCTCATTCTGTCCTTTGTTCACACAATCATTTATTTTATTTTTCTTGTTGACCCTTGTTCCGGGCAGATTTTGTGCAGCACCTAACTGACCGTAAGCACCTGGTCGTCTATCACAAGGGCCGATTCTTTCAATTGTGGTTGTACACTGGAGGGCGCCACCTCTTACCCAGTGAACTTGAGACACAATTTCAAAGGATCCTCAATGATATATCGGAACCACAACCCGGAGAACTGAAATTAGCTGCACTGACTGCAGGAAACAGGTATATACTGTATAAAGACACATTCATAAGAGACATCCACTTAGATATATTCATATATAGACACAAAGACCTAATAATAAAATTGTATCTGGCATTCCCTTTTAGAATCCCATGGGCACGGACTCGGATTAAATATTTCAGCCAGGGAGTGAACAAAGTGTCCCTGGATGCCATTGAGTCAGCTGCCTTCTTCCTGGCACTAGATGAGGAACCACAGGGTTATGACCCTGCAAAGACCAATTCACTTGACGGTTATGCCAAGTCCCTGCTTCATGGAAAATGTTACGACAGGTAAGCAGCGAAGTCAGCCATTGAGTGCGGTACTGGCTTGACTTTTAGTTACTGGTTTTTCTATATTAAAAAAATAAAAAACATGGTTCTTTCTTTTCTTGCAGGTGGTTTGACAAGTCTTTTACCCTGATTTCTTATCCAAATGGAAAAATGGGTGTAAATACTGAACATGCTTGGGCTGATGCACCAATTGTAGGACATATGTGGGAGGTATAAAATCCCTACTAATATTGTTTGTTAAAGCAATGATTCAAAGTTTGAAGGATTTTTCAGCTGTAATTTTCTGTCTGTGTAGTATGTCCTTGCAACAGACTGCTTTCATCTGGGCTACACAGAGGAGGGACACTGCAAAGGAGATGTGAACAAGGGCCTGCCTCATCCCACTCGACTACAGTGGCAGATTCCAAAGGAGGTACAGTTGAGCCTAACACCATTGACCTGTTTGATTTTAACTTAATCACTGTGAGGCCATCACAAAACTAACCAAGGTATGTTTCTATTTTCCCTTCTCTCAGTGCCAAGAAGTCATTGAGACTTCATACCTATTAGCCAAACACATAGCTGATGATGTGGACTTCCATGGCTATGTGTTTGCAGACTTTGGAAAAGGCCTGATCAAGAAGTGCAGGACAAGCCCTGATGCCTTTATTCAGCTGGCCCTGCAGTTGGCACAGTTCAGGGTAGGATTCCAGTAATCCTCTGGCTTGTCAGTAGAATCACATTACTGGCAGTGCTGCTCACTGTTGTCTTGTGAATATTTCATTGTATCATCCGCCTTCACTAAATGATCTTAATCCATCTGTTTCATAGGATCAGAGAGTGTTCTGCCTGACATACGAGTCATCAATGACTCGTATGTTCAAAGATGGTCGGACAGAGACAGTACGTTCCTGCACCTCTGAGGCTGTTGCATTTGTCAGAGCCATGGAGGAAGTAGGTGCAACGGTAAGCAGAACACACAAAGACATAAAAACACTTTTAGAAAATCAGGATAAAACAACATGAAACCACAGATCTTCAGTAAATAAAGTTATTTGTGTTTGAGCAGCTGTAGTAGTGGAATCACAGATGTACGTAACCCAGCAGGATTGAGGAGAGACTTCATTGGAGTCAATAATCCCAGTTTTGTACATATTTGATGTAAAATATTAATGATATCAGTTTCACAATGTCTGTTAGTTACACAATACCTCTAGGTATAAAAAGTCATTGTCATTGGTCACACTGTCAGAGGGCACACTGTGCTGCTTAGGTCTTGGTCACCAAGACCTACAATGGAGGCAATTCAGTGACATGGACCCTGAACCAACTGATATTCTGGCAGGATTAAACTGACAGGTTAACATAACACAGATAAGGTAATTGATATGAGGTGAATGTCATAGGTACAGTATGTATAGGTCTGGATGCAGTTTTGTCATCAGAAAAAGCATATATACATTGAGTATATGTTTGTTGTTTTTGTGAACAGAAAACTCAGAGACTTGCCCTGTTTCGAAAGGCAGCAGATAAGCATCAAAACATGTACCGTCTGGCCATGACTGGTTCTGGTATCGACCGTCACCTCTTCTGTCTCTACATAGTTTCCAAATATCTTGGTCTTGACTCCCCATTTCTTAAAAAGGTAAGAGCCATGATCATCGATCATTTCACTATCATTGTCTGTTCTTCTGATTCAGATTTTTTTTAACCTATCACCAACTTTCTTCTTTGTAATTGTACCTTTTCCATTACAACATTCAATGTCCTTGCTTCTAGGTGCTTTCAGAGCCATGGAAGTTGTCCACCAGCCAGACTCCTCAGCAGCAGCTCAACTTAGTTGACATCAACACGTTCCCCAAATATGTGGGTGCAGGTGGTGGATTTGGCCCAGTGAGTTCAATCATTGTATTTTGGAGATATGCATAAGATGAACAGTTGTAGCATTTCACCCTGTTCTTTTTTTTAACCCTTTTGTTATCTGCAAGGGCTTTCTTCAGTGAAATAATAGAATCTCTTGTCTACCCCTAGGTGGCTGATGATGGTTATGGTGTGTCATATATTATTGTAGGTGAAAACCTCGTCACATTCCACATCTCCAGCAAGTACTCCTGCCCTGACACAGTAAGAACCGTGCATATTATACTAATTTTTGTACCTTTTATGCCATCTTTCAAAACTCAGCATTCTTTTAGTATGTCTGTCTCTCATTATTCCCTCTCTTTGTCACATTAAGGACTCGTGTCGGTTTGGTCAGAACATTCAGAAGGCCATGATTGACATCCAAGCACTTTTCAAGCCTGAAAACGATAAGAAGACAGCTGAGCATGTGCAGCTGGAAAATGGGAAAAAGCACATATAACAGAGACTGTGAGATATACTGAATGTGGCACACATACCATACAACTTGTGAGTCTATCTTTGTTGTGCTTCATTTGTAAAAGGAAAACAACGTTCAACAGATGTATAGATTTGTCAAATTATTTGCCGGTGACAGATGCAATTATGATTTTTGTGCTTTCCTGGTGGGTCACATTATAGGAACAGGTCATTCCACTCTGTCAAACACAAGGAACTGTTACTCCTCTAACTTATTTCTATTTCTATTGTACTTTGTTTTGGTGCAGAGGGAATGATGTAATCTTTAATGATGGGATGTTTAAATTTGTAATCATTCTTTCTTCCTCCTTTAAAATTTTGTCAGTTTGTGAATATGAAACTTGTAAATATATCTGCCTGAAGAATTCACTGTTTGAGAACCAATGTAACTTGTTATATGGCAGTATTTATGAATTTGCTGTTGCTCTAAGGCTTGATAAGAAAATAAAACGACTTTGCACTCCTTACATACAGATCACCATCATTATCTTTGGGCAATATATTAATAGTAGACATACAAATCAATAGAAATTCATCATTCTGGTAACCTTGCTGAAAACTGTTATTGTAAAATTTTATTAACCCTATGAATACACAAAAAATGGACACACAAAACCAATCTATTTTAAGATCATTTTATTTTAAGAGGTGGTGTGGAGGTTATATCTTGTTCCTAATTTCCATATGAATATTTACAGAGGCCGTCGAGATACATCCTAGCTATTAGGACAAACAAAAAAAGATCTGGACTTAAATCAGCTGGAAGCTTCATTACAGTAAGTCAGATTGCTCTCAGAAACTTCTGTCAACACTGAGTTAGCAAAACTAAATGCACCAGATCTTAAACAAAGGCAACAGGAAACAAACTCACTGAGTACTTCTTGGCAAACAACCCAGACTGCTTTTTTTTTTTTCATATAAGTCATATAATTCAATTTCTATACATCATAATACCCTAAATATGATCATCTATTGGGAACTCAGATGGCAAAAGGTTCCTGAGGCGAATGCAGATTTCTACTCATGATTCATCTATGACTTCAGATCAATGTGCATCTATTGTTTCAGTCAAAAAACAATCAATCTGCACTTTTATGATGTAAGCAGATAATGTCACATTAGATTTAGCTCATTCAGATGAGTGCAGCTCCTCAATAGCGGGCAAGAACAAACCATCTTCTATTTGAATATTTATTAGTTTAGGTGGGGACAATACAAAAAGTCAAAGTAATAAAAAAACAAACCATTCTGGTCACACTGAGGTTTCTTTCAAGGCATCAGTTACAGCAATGAACTAAAACTAGGCTTTATAACTGTACAAAGTGAACAAACAAAAACAACCATCACACAGCACGCTTGCTGGATGAGAGCAATTTTAAGAGCCAAAGAGGCAACAGACCACAGACTTCCTAAGATTCAAAATGAATCAACAGTATCAGATCATTGTCTTCATTGGCCTCTTACCAGAAGTGAATACATTTAACATAACAAAATACAACAGACACGAAAGGCAAATGGATTTGAATTATGCACTGTTTCTTACCAATTTTTATCATGGGCATATTGTAGGTTGAGTCCACTGGGTGATGACATGCCGCCTTGGCCCCTGTGTGGGGCTGTTCACCTAGATACACGCCAACCCAGTCTTTTCTGTGTACATACTATTCTGTGTATACACTCTAGGATGGTTTTGTAGTTTATGTGTCTAAAATCACTCAGCAGAGCTATTGTGGTTCCGGTCTATGATGCAGGTAAAGAGGATTAAGAAGTTGCACCAGGAGTTGGGTTGACATTCTGGGTGGCAGCTTGTGGTGCCACTTCTATGATCCGTGGTTTGTCTATGATGCGAGCAGTGCGGTTTCCCTTCTCTACAATCCCAATGATCCATGCTTGGTGGCCCTCACCATATTTTGGGGATTTGATCTCTGCACAGAAGCGGGCAGCCTGCTCCCGAGGCAGACAGATAAGCAAGCCACCTGTAAATAAAAAAGGAGATGTGGTAAGGCACAATGACCATTAATTATTTATTATGTGTGATGATGTTGGGGAGTGCTCAGCCTTACAAGCATGCTGTTCTCTAAAAAAATATTCTATGTGCTGTAAATTAATATAGCTTAAAATAAATAATGGTACGGGAGGTTACTTAGACGAAAATAGACCCATGCATACACACACACATACCTGATGTTTCAGGGCAGGTGCCGTGCATGAGTCCAAACATGTTCCCACAGGCCTTTGACACCGCAGCCATCTTGGCGAGCACTGGGAGGTTGTGGATGACAAATGACACTTCACTTCGCTGTTGTCGTGCCAAAGTCTGAGCATGGCCAAGGATGCCAAACCCTGTGATATCGGTGGCTGCGTGAGCATTGAAGGTGTGCATGAGACCAGCGGCTATAAGGGAAGACAGAGAGGGAGACTTAGGTTATGTTTGAAAACATGGCACATTATCTTTGAATGTTTTTAAGTTAGCCCAGGTTTTCTTTGGCATTGAGCCTCACAATGTTAATTAGCAACAGAGAGTGCAATAGAGCTCAATTACAGTAGCTGCAGCAGTATTCAATGTATTCAAGCATGCTTATTCCACTGAAAATAAAGATGATAACCAGGTAAGTACAAAAACATTGTGCTTGACAGTTATGAATGAACTATCAGTTAATTGGACACATTCATAGTACTTTTACCTGTCCTGTTGAGGCGAGCCATGTTCATCATTGCTTCATGATAAGCAAGTTCTACATCTTCTTGGGTTACCACCAACTTGATCTTGTTCCACTTTTCAGGCTGAGAGATGAAAGAGAATATAAAGAAGCAGTGACATCACTGGTTATCCTAAACAACAAGAGGTGTTCTTGTTATGCATGATGTGAACATTTTTTGACAAAATGAATAGTGAGTAAAGAAGCAAACTTACAATATCTAACCACTGATGTACTGCAACAGCCACTTGTGTCCCTAATGGCTTGGTCAACACCAACACATCTCCTGGCACTGCATTGTCTGGCCTGAGAAATATCAAACACATCATAGTTTGTTTTTTTTGTTACAACAAAATTATATGCTTACCGAAGCAGCTGTGAACAACACAGCTAAGGAATATGTTTTAGAAATTCATCCCTACATGATGAATTCGTTCGGCTGGCAGACTGTTGTTGCAACTCCCCCCATCACCACCCAGGGGTTGAGTACCGTCTGTCCTCCTGTTACAGATGTGCCTGCCTCTTCTGATGCATCTTTGAAACCCTGAATGATCAGCGGCATAACTTTGTCTCTCTCCTGTAAAGACCCAGGGAAATCAGAAATAGAGAGCACAACAGGATATCATTCATGACAACAACAGAAACCTTATTATGTGTGGTATTATGTTTGTTATACCATTAACGCAAGACATAAAAGTGAAAATATCAACTCTTACCTTCTCTGACATTTTGTTGCTCACTCCCAGAAGCATCAACATGTTGTCACACTCTGTCACTCCCATGGCATACAGGTCACTTAGAACATTGGCACAAGCAATTCTCCCCTATGAAACAGAAATGCTAAAAAATTAATTTAAGAGCTGGCATGTAACATAGGCCATCAGACCTAAAAATGCCTACAAAGACATATAACAGCAACATCATTTAATCTGTCACATTTATTTGTAATTAATAGGACCACATTGTGGTAAACAATTATAAAAGAAAAGATTCATACCATCATGTAGGGGTCATCCACTATAGGATAGATATAATCTGTTGTCTGGACAAGTGAAAGGCCTCCATGTCTGAGAGGGATCACACAGGTGTCCATGCCTATGCCTTCAAAAATCATTTTGTAGACATTTAGGTTCCATTGGTGCATGTGTGACATGGTACTGAACAAACAAAACCTTAGCAAAAGAGCAGTCAGAAAGCTTCAGGTTGTACAGAATTTGTATATCAGGCTGTAACTAGATACATGAAAAGAAATTAACCTTGTTTCAGTGTGTCTACACTAGGGATGTCCCGATCCGATATTTGGATCGGATCGGCCGCCGATATTAGCAAAAAAATGCATATCAATATCGGATCGGCCTGCACGGGAAAATCCCGATCCGGACTCCCGATCCAGTTTGTTTTCAAAACTAAGTAGTATAACTGAGTATAACTGAGTATAACAACAAAATAAGTAAATATCTTTAATCTTTAATACATGCTTGGATCGGCCGGTATCGGTATCGGCCGATGCTAAAAGCTACAATATCGGTATCGGATCGGAAGTGCAAAAAGCTGGATCGGGACATCCCTAGTCTACACTGGTAGGCTGTTCATTTCAGAATAGAGGTTAAGGTTTTACTTAAATACTTAAAGAATAGTTTTGTATCCTGGTATTCTTCTTAGTGCCATTCATGCAAGACTCCACCATGAAATAGAGTCATCATTGTTAGGTAATTTGGGGTTTATGTATAATACAGACTTTCATATGAGCAACTATTTTTTCAATGCCTGCTAAAAACTGGTTTCAACCATTGCAGAGAATAAACTTCTCTATCATAACCGCTGACTGTATATACATATGGACAGCTCCCCAAAATATCTCTACCACCCACTGGTTGCTGGCTGCAGTGTGGGTCACAAATCCCGCCCCTTTGCCATGGGCTAGCCAAAATAAAAAGTAAAAAATAAAAGCACACGTCAAAAATTTTCCCCCAAAGATGATTTCTGTCATTTTAGGTAGTTCTTATCACACTGATGTTTGTCCAAATGCTAACTTTTCCTGATGAGTTTGTTTTTAGTAAGTTTTTTGACAACATTAAAAGGGGGTGTGACGTCACAATCGACAGCTGTGACAACTGCTCACAAACCTCCATCAGGCAGCAGGACGGCTTTTTTTCCTATTATGGTTATAGAAGTTACTGTTGTTTGATGAAGCTCTGTTACTCTTAAGCACTTTGCAACTTGTTGTATCTGTAAATATGGTACTATTTAAAGGTTATAATTACCTAATCGAGGCATAACTGCTCCCAGGAACTGTTCATCTTCTTGATAGTGGTTCTCTTGTAGGGTTTCTAGTAACTTCTGTAAAACTTCTTGGGGCACCTGTGCCCGAAGAAGACAATTTTCACACATTTTATCAGCTCTGATGCTTAATAGTTTGTATAGTTTTACAAAGACAATGATGAATTCAAGGCAAATTTTAGTAAAGAGAGCCAACCTTGCAGCCCGTGCCCTTGAGCTCAGCAAAGCGTGTGAGCCTGAAGTTCTTGTCCAGCTCATAGCTCTCGGGGTTAAAGGACTCCCTCACAGACATGTCTGAAAAAAGTCTGGGTCCTCACCACTAGAAGCACAACAAAGACCAGAGGAATCATCGAGATTAGAAACACTGTCCAAACGTGACAAGGACCTAAAAGAAAATCTTATATCTTTCTCAGAGTTGAGTCAACACTTAATGATGGGGCTGCAATGAATTTATATTTTCTCGATTAATAATTTAATCTATAAAATGTCAGAAAATGGTAAAAAAAAAAAAAAAAAAAAAAAAATCACATTTGAGAAGCTTGAAGCAGACAATGTTTTGAAAACATAATATTAGGTACACTGTATTTACAGCCACAAACAAGATGAGAGTTTAATATACACTCTAACAGTCTGTATGAGTATACTGGTTGTAAGGTAAGATCGAAACTCTCCAGGACACCGATATTGTATGAATTTAGAATACAATTCATAGATATCTTCATTTGTACGCTCAAGATTTAATTAATTCTGTCACTTTAATAAGACAAAGTGTTGGTAGGAGTACACAAATGAATGATGCTTGTTACAAACATTGCAAAGCACCACATCCAAGAGAGCAATAACATCTCTCTCTGACGCACAAACCCACCACTGGCAACATGAAACTTCTCAATGAGCTGCTGCAAGCTTTAGTTTTACGTTAGTATCAAATGAATGGCGCGCTTTAACGTGGAAATGTGACACATTTGGCCAACTGACAGATATGTCAGCTTAGACAATGGTTACTTATGACCCGATTTGTTGTAGTTTTTTTTAAATGTTAGCGTAATTGTAAGTCACTGAGGGGGTCCTAGGTTACTACCCCGTGGGAGTGTTCAAGAGACAAACTGCTGCCAAGTTCATTCAACCCTTAGGCACCGGCTAACAATATTATAAGGACCAGGGATTAGACTTCTATCTATTCAGTGTTATGTACACTACACAGTAACTGCTACAGCCTCTACTTTAACACAAACACTCTGCTAAACACATCTTTCATGTTGGTTGTTTGTTTTGCTGTAGATGCAGTTTTCGTTTCCGTGCTAGCCCTTGTTAGCCGGTGCTGATCCATGCGTGAGGTGATGAGCATCAGCAGCTCTGGGCAACAAAGAGCCGAGAGCCCGAGTATGCAAGCTGTAACCTTAACACATCTAAAAACACACGCACTGTGCACTCCGGGGTCTGAATATGAGCTAATGCACAGTTTGTGACACATCGCAGTGGCTCCTTGCACACATCTAAGTTAAAAAAGTTGCCGTAGAGCGCCGAACAAAAATGTCGGCGGCGGAAAAAATTAACCCTTTGCTGTCCATCGCCATGCGATGTGTGCAACATCAGAGTCGGTTTCAATAAAACAACGTTCAACATGCAACTTGTGCAAAGTTTGTAATGCTGTGGTACATCAGACGTGTTTACAATTGCCCTATATATAATTTTAGGACCAAAGCGGAGTTATATTCTTGCAACATTTCCCCTTTAATTGCTCTGACCAGTTTATCCTTACCAGCTTCACGTTAGCGGTGGATCCCGACACAAGAGCGGGGCCGCCACCAGCATGCACTGGGCCTACAACCGGGCGTCCTCCGAGAAGGCCTGAACGAAAGTCACACATTTTTGATTTCTACAGTTGTAACGGGAGGGCAGACATCCAAATTATCGTGGAGAACTTAATCCTTTAGAATAAAAATATGTGTCCGATAGTGATTCCTCTGAATAAAAATAATATATAGTTAATAATGCAAAGAGGAAACTCACGCGATGTCACAGGGTCCTGTGCCTGCACAGTGGCGGCTTTAACATCCCCTTTAACGAGCTGTGAAGTATGGCAACAAAATCCCTACAATGGAGTGTACCTTTAATTTGCTGTTTTCCCTCCAATTACAGCTACAGCAACATGACATTACTTGGATGCAAATGTAGATACCTAGGTTTATTAACTGCTTGTGACAGTTTATCTCATGATATAATCGTGTTAATATTGCCATACATTTTTTAAATTAAAAGTGTTTTAATAGTATTCAGTCTAATATTATTTATCAAGGATGTTTCAGGAAGAAATATAGCGTGGTGTCCACTCTATGTGCCTTATGCCTGCTCTTACCTTAACTGTAAAAACAACACAAAACGAAATTGTCAAGAAACTACATTTAATGATGTTAACATCTGTTTTCATTAAAGATATACAGTGGGCAGAAAGTTTTGCTTTACTTCCATCACAACATGAACAATAGCACTGATATGCATTGCCTAAAGAGCCTAGTCATGAAAAGAAACACTTATTGACAGAATACTGGATATTTTGATATTTTCAGCCAGATGCCTATCAACCTATTTTTGATTGGAAAAATGTGATAGAATATATCAAATATACTTACTTTAGGATGAAGCCTAATGTCTGGAAATAAGGTGGATGCTACACTGCACAATAAACCCACTGAAGAGAGCTACTGGTCAATCAAATGGCACAATCCACAATGTACACTTTCCCTTAAAATATAATTTGTGCAAAATATGTGGATGTTATACCTTTAAAGAACAGATAGTCTCATTTCAAATCTGTGAAGTTGATAGTAATAGACACATGAGAACTACGTGAGTTTGCTTTTAAAGCTGTAGACTATAATGTAAACAGTAATTCACTTCTGAATATGAAAGTGACCTGAATTTTCCTAACCAGTTCAGAATTCAGTGTCTATTACAGTAAGTCCACATCCCTGTTGCTTCCACATCAGTTCATCAAAAGGTTGTTTGAAAGTGTAATATGTTTGTTTGTTCATGTCCTTCACACTCATTTGGTTTTGTTTTCCCCCTTTACATCCAAAACAGATCAGTTAACAGCTGCAAAGGAAATATCTAAAGTGGAGGAATGCATCAAGTAAGAGACGTAAAATATGTTGGAAGGCTATGGTGGCAGCCCTCGAATCAGCCACTCATGTTCACTACTGCCCCTTCCACATTTACTGGCTTGTTATAGGTGCAGCCTATAAGAGAAAATAGAAGGTATTAAATTTTGAAATATCATCATCAAAAGAGCCTCTAATCATTTGTGTGCATGCATAAGGACAACATGTTTTCACATGTATGTCATATGGGTCTTATTGCTTTCCTCAAGGAAAATGAGACAGCAGAAAGAGAAATCCTTTTGTGCTAGCAAGGGTGAAATAAAGAGGTGAAAGAGGGGCGATGGTGCATGGTGTGAAGATAATTAGCTGACATTTTGGGAAGTTGCATGAGAATGTCAAATGTCACTGCGACAGCGTGACAAAGGCATACGAGCCAATGAGCAAGCCAGCAACAGCAGTTTGTGTGTGTGTGTTGTGACAATGAAGTGGAGCGAGGTAAATGCATTGTGGGCTCAGAGGGGGGCTGATGGAAAGATATAGTAAGATGGAGTTCTGATGTGTGTGTGCGTCTGTGTTTTTGGTCTGTCATTGGCTATACTTTTGGGGACAAATTTCAGACTTGGGACCAGTTAATTGGGGATGGGTTGTCCATCTGGCGAAACAAAAACCATGCCCTAATTGGAAAAAAGCAGATTTTTGGGTCAGTGGTTAAGGATGAGGTTAGGCAAGTAATGGCGATGGTAAGTCTCCAGGAAATTAATGTAAGTCTATGTAATGTCCCCAAAAGTGACCATTGTCTGACATGCATGTGTGTGTTTGTTAGCTGCCCATATGTGTGAACATTTTTAATGTGTGGTTCATACTTGTTGATGGTCCATTTAAGACTTCTTCTGCTTCTGCAGCATCTGGGGAGTCAAAAGAAAAACAAGGTTTGCGTGACGTATTCACAGAAAGCCTCTTCTTAGGCATATAATTGTAAACATAATAGTAATAACAACAACAACAACAACAATATTAATAAGAAGAAGACGAAGAAGAAGAAAAGAAGAGGGAGAAGAAGAACAATTATTGTAACAATAAAAATGGCATTGCACCCCCTTTAAAATACATATGTATATTCATAAATGAGTATACAGTAAACAGTATACAGTACAGGATCAATTACTTCAATGAAAAAAAAGAGCAAAAATAATACAGAAGCAGACTCTATAATAATACACTACCTCTTTTCAGCCTCCTCCTGGCAAGTTTGATTTGATCTTGAAGGATCTGAACCCAGTCTCGTGGCCCAGGCAACTTCTCTATTCTGTGCTCAGTGCAGTATTTCTCTGTAAATACTGCACACAGATAACACAAATATATTAATATTTCCTCAGATGTTGCAGTGTCACATTCATCATTAGTGTACCCTGCCAAGAAACTGATTAAACCTTTTGAATATTTTCTAACCTACCTTTAATGGCACCCACGATGTTCTGGTCTAGACCTTTGCGGTTGTCATTGAGTCCTCTCTTCCTTTTACCATTTGGCAAAGAGTTAGCCAGGATAGCGTCATTAAAGAAGGCACACACCTGAGACACAGCACAGTTCACCATTACTGAATCTTCAGTGAACTCAGCTTTTTAATAAGCTTAATGAGAAGATGTTTGTGTTTGTAAATTGTAATTGTAAAGTTAACCACAATCAAAAGGCCAATGAAGTGGCTCTTTAAGTTTGTAGATACACACCAGTTTGCGGAACAGCAGGCTGCCAGAACGTGTATAGTTGACCAGAATGGAGTCTAGCTGAGCCTTTGAAATAAATACATCATATTCCTCTGCAAGACGCACGTCAGACTGAAAGGGAATCAAAAGGCATGGAGTGTAACTTATAAATATTATTGGAAAATTATAAATTACAAAATAAGAAGACTGAGTCCCCTTTTGAAGGAAAACATGAGAACACACACAAATGTTCTACACAAGTCATTGTCATGACTTTTAGCTCTAACTCATGATGTCGAAGAATCTCCATAGCAACAAATCATGCCACAGGGCGATAGCTTATAATATCATAAATGGAGTCAAACATGCTAGAGAGAGAAGAGGCAGGAATATTTTCTATTAGAAACTCATCTTATTTCTTATTTATCTCAATATCTTCATAAAAACCTGGAAGAAAATGAACGCAGCATTGTTTACTTGGGTAATTTCAACATACATATATTTACACCTGTAATTTTTATGATTTTTTTATATGCATGCTAAATTGGGTTAAAACAGAAAAACAGTATCAGATGCACACATATGAAAAACGTGGAAGATTAGTATAATTAATTTGTATTAAAAAATAAATACTATATCTGTGGGGGAATGGAGTGCACACCTAAATCATTAATTAAAGCTAAAAATGTAGCATTTTACACAGAAAAGTCATGTGACCACATACACAAATGGTATATGTACAATACCACATGAAGATTACCTGTTCTACTATGGCCTGAGGTGTCCTACGTTGGCTCAAGAGAGAATTGTGTGTGTTGTTGACAGTTACTACATTTTTCTGGGGTGGCTGCCCTAAAACCTCATAGGAGATGGGATGACTGTTGGTTGTGTTAGAGTCTTTATCATCATCTTCCCTCTTTCCAGATTCTGCAGGTGTAACAGTGAGTGGTGATGCTTCCACAGTGGAAAGACCAGATCTTCTAGTACTACACACAGTCAGTGGTGCCACTTTATAGATTGGCCTCCTCTTGCGGGGCCTACGACGAGGAGCAGGGCCAGGACCGAGGCGAGGTTGGCATGGTGATGCGGCCTGTTCCTGCCTTTCCAAAGATGCTAGAAAAAGCCAGTAGCAAATGGTATTTTCACTCTCTCGTTCTGTCTTCCTCTCTCAAAGTCTGTGAGTATTTGTGTTCAGTTACTGACCTTTTTGAGTCTGCATCAGCCTCCTCATGGCACGCAGTTCCTGCAAAATAGCCTGCAAGGAGCCTTTACAGTTACACATACAGCAGGGTGTTTCTGGAGGAGCAGGAGGGTCTATGTCTGCTGGAAAGTCAGTAAAGTATTGGTTAGTTATTTTCAACTCAAACGTGCATGCATACAAAGGTGCAATTGGCTTTTGTGCCATGTCTCTGACAATGATGTGTGTACATGTGCGCATGAATGTTTGACTAGCACTATATTAGCAATGTGCCTAATACGTCCTTGTCTGTCATGTACAGCTGTGTCTGCTGTACACACAGATACCGCTGCATGAGGTTTGACCTTCTGCTTGTCTGGTGATCTCTAACAAAAACATTCAGTGAGTTTTGGTACCCTACCATTAGCCTCAAACATTTTGTTCAGATCCTTGGTATTGTTGAGGATCCGCAGGGCTTTGGAGCGGGTGCTGTACTGGCCACAGCCTGGACCGTTGGGGATTGGGGTGGATATGGATGAAGGTGAAGGCTCCAAAACCCCTGTTGAGTTCCAGCTGTTGATCTGGTGGTCCTCTGAAGCAAGAGATGAAGGTGGAGGCTGATGTACCCAAGTCAGATGCCTGTCCGGGGGCGTTATTGTTGAGCTGTCTTGCTCTGTTCCCACACGTTGATATACCCTGCTGCTCTTATCACTCAGAAGTCTCATCATTCCTGTGATTTGCTTCTTGATCTCCATGCCCTCATCCCCCAGCCAATCTACACAGAGAGATTGTTGGTATACTGTATTATTAGTTAGATCCTCCATAATGTATAATAGAAGTAATCCTTAAAATGACACATACCATCAGGCACAGAAGCATCCTTAGATTCTCTGTTTGCATCTTTGCAGCTGGAATTCATGGTATATGAAGAGTTAAAATCTGCAAGAAAAACAGTGAGAATTTGCAATGAAGCAATAGTGACAATGTTACAAAAATTAAGTTAAATTAAATTATACAATAACAACTATGTGACAAATAGTTGCAATATGATAGTAATGCAGCCTTGTGCGTTTTAATGATATAGCTTGTGCAGGCTGATGAGGTCTGTGATGTTAACTAAAGCATAACCCCCCCCCCCCCCCCCCCCCCCCCATCCCATGAAGAATCCACCTGTAGGTAGTATGAAGTAGTGTAGTGAAGAGAGGTGGCCTGGAGCTTATAGCTTCAGCAAAAAGTGAACAATATAAACTGCGTGTTATGTGATCAGAATACGCAACATATTCTCATATTCTGGACCATTCGCTTTATTAATTCTTAGGAATCTCCTCGCTGAGCTATGTTGAGATTGATCCTCAGGAATGTTTTACCATGTAAGACTTAAATCAGCAGAGTTAACTGTGAGGTAAAGGCGATGCAAAGACTATGGGCATTGTCGTGGCCATCGCTTTTGTTTACAGGGTCGTCCGTAATGGCACACAGAGCCAGACAAACAGGCAGACACAGACGCGCGTCTTGTAAGGTCTTACATTCATTCATTCATTCAGCAGCCTACCTTCATCCGTGACCAATTTAAAGCTCTGTGACTTCCTTCTCCTCTTCCTTTCCCCAAACTCCATCTTCAGGAGGTGTACAGTCTACAGTAAGTCGTGTAGTCGAAAATCGCTCTTCAGAAGACGAAATCAGTGACTGGATCCACTCAGCAGAATCAGTGTCCGTCTGCTTTATTAATCAGTTAAATTTCTCCCCAGGCTGCGCTACACATCCTGTCATCAGCACATTTTCACCGCGTTAAGCTTAAATGCATCTGATTAATTAGGTTGTATGATCTATTCCCGTTTCCATTATGATGCTCGATCTTCCCTTTCACCATGTAAATAAATTAATGAGTTTAATATTTGAAGAAAAAAAATCGTCACATATTCCTTTGCGCCACCTGATGGTATGTTCTCATCCATAAGGTCGACACAGACATTTGCCACTGTTGTGTCCAGACAATGGACTAGCATTTGAACAAGTGCAGATATGAGACCACTGTATCATTTGATCAGCTGGAAACGGAAAGTTTTTCTTGATTGTTAAATTAATATCTTATGATTTATGTCACCAGAGCGTTTATTGTTATCAGTGATTAGGGGAAAACGGACGAGACAACATGTCTTTGATGGCAGCCAGGGATTAACTTGAATCTCACTTTCTTGAAGCATGTAGTGTGGATATCTCACTGAAGCTGATGTGCAATAAAGGATGATTTCCCCTCCTTACAGTCATGATCTGGTTCCAGGCAAAGTGTGAGTCACTGGCAGAAAATAGGATGTATAGGACCTGGTATATTAGGTATAATTTTTTTCCATCATTTCCTTCATTATTCTCAACCCAAAGAACAAGTTATAATGATACATTTTCTCTCAAAGACCATTTGTGAATGGTAATCTAACAAATCTAAGACATGTTTGCAGGAGGGGCTGTGAATTGGAGGAGATGATGTAGGGGGTGTTTGATAAATTGCATGACAAGTGGAACATCAGATTTACGTATGGAATTGAGTTTGAAATTATTTGGAATTATGTTTTGAAATATGCAAAAAAATCTATCCAGTGACAAGACATGACAAGTTCATATCAACAGCGGAAAATACTTCAACAGCAGAGTTTACAAAACAAGTAAAATCTGCTGTTGTACTCAGGCAGTATTGTTTTATTTTATCCAAATATACATATAAAAAAAACAAAGTGAATCTCTTCGGACTCTTATACTGAAAGTATGTGGTCGGCTGTTTCAGGTTAACTTCCGGTATTGGCGACTAGCTCCCGTTAACGTTGTAACGAAAGGCTGAGCATGTGTATTTGTAGAGCCAAATAGTTAACGACCACTATTACTTTAATAGGATGGATATACTTAAAGCTGAGATCGCAAGGAAGCGGAAACTCCTCGAAGACAAGGAGCTTGTTGACGTGAGTTTCATTAAGTTGGTTGTGTTGTTTGCTAGTTAGCCCTGTTGCTAAAACGTTAGCTAACAGTTGGTTCAACACAAGTCAACTTTCCGTGTGTATTACATGTAAATACATTAGTTTATGGATGGGTATATCGACACATTTTTGAAAAAGCTAACCTAGCAGATTATCAATATCGCACTGTAATCGAGGCTAATGCTCTGCTCTACTCTAACTGCCTAAATGATCATTGGCTCTTCATAATAAGTTATCTGTGTCTGTCGTCGTCTGCAAAGACTGTGGAGTTCAAACCCACCCACAAACACCCTATGAAGCCTCACAATTACGCATTCTTATTCCAGTAAAACTCAAACTTAATAACTGTAAACTGCTTTATTGAAAATAATTGGGGTTTTTTTATTAATTGAAATTGTGAAATGCTTTCATTCAGTGTGTCCTCACTTTCAGCCCAACATAGGGCAAGAAAAATGCTTTTGATGTAGCATTGTGTAAGAAATGTATGTCTTCAATGCCATAGTAAAAGGAGAAAAGAAAAATATGACATCAGCGTCTGTGTTGTGAAAGTGATGCATGCCACTCTAGGCTTCACCATCAGTATGAATTATTCATTGGCTTGTAGAGTTTGGTAAGAAATGCGAAAAAGCTAATTAACTTTCTGTTTCCAGGACACCAAGAAATTCTTCAAGAGGTCTGATCTTGCCCGCAAGGAGCAAGAAGATTACTTCAGAAGATGTGGATATAAGGTTGTTTATCATTAATATCTCTCTCTCTCTCTCACACACACACACACGCCTAACTACGTCTCTTTCTTGATTTCATTTATCTTGTGTTTGCCATTCAGCTCTATCCTGTATGACCCTTCAGTACTGTAGTTAAACTTTTTTCTCCCCAGGAAATAGAAAAGCTCAGGTGTAAACTAGTGCTTGTATCTGTGTTTACTGTGCTGTTTCTCCCCAACCTGCCTCTGCTGCCTGCATCTGTAGGTTCAGAGAGAGCCTCCTGAGAGCCAGGTATGGGTTTGCACAGTGAAAGTAGCTGACAGGATGCATGATGAAAGGATAAAACACACTGTGTCCCAAAAGCTTCTACTTCCTTGGCATCCCTTTTCAAAGTTCACAGAAAAAGACTGGTGAAGAAATAAATAAAATGGTGGAGACATATTTATTTTCTAGTCTCTAACAGGCGACTCAGTCAATCTGAAAACACTTAGTAATTTGATATAAAGTCTTTAGAAATTAATTTTCAGCAGCTCTCCCCTGCTTACTGTGCATAATAAATTTAAGCTGTTCATGGATTATTGTGTTGTGTAAAAAACAATTTGGCGAACCAATACTATTTTTAATACTGCTTTTAACAATTAATTTATATGTGCTGTAACCACTATGACAGAGACTGTAAGCTGGACCAGTCGCATCTTACAAATTCCACAGTCAAAAAGAAAGTGAACAAGGACAGGAAGCCTCAAAGCCAAACAGGGACAGGGGCTCGGTGTGGATTTCAGCATGGGATACTTTACTGAAATAGAAGATAATTCTGTTATCGAGCTGCGCTTTTGTTTTGCATTTAATCTGTGACAGCAGCTTTGTTGTTTAGAACGACTATGAGTTTTTCCTGGTGTTGTGTCACTAGTTTGCATTGCCTTGTAACAGTGGCTCAATGGAAAACTGCATTTTTGTTTTACTTTGTGCAAGGCTTAAGATGTCAGACATTCTGGTCTTTGCACACATGCAGTGCACTGTGTTTATTTGAGAAAGGGTGATTGTTTGGAAGGCTTTTGGCATCAGTTTCTTATAGATTGTGCTGCTTAAGTCACAATCTAAGAGTGCCGAGATGCATGCGCCTATAAAAGCATGAGCTGGTAGCATACTTTGAATTTCTTTATTGCAGTATTTCATATTGTTAAAATAGTATGTTTGCCAGTGATTAGGTTTTGGTGGTGCAGCCAGCATGAAAATGAAAGCTTTGACATTAATTGTAATACTCAATACACTTGCTTTTATTGGTAAGTTTAAGTTATTAGGTGACTGCAGGTACGATACGCATGTTAATCTGTGCAGTCCAGTTTATTATAGTGATACACATCCCCTTTACTCCTGAGGTCACATCTCAAAAGGGTATTGGAGATGCTTTTCACACATCCCACCTCTATTAGTTTTATCAGCACCTGCCCAGAAAAAAACACTTTTCTAATATTATCGAATTCTGGCCTTTCATATTACCTCCACATCCCTCTATCAAAGCTGGAGTGCAGGATTTTGTCTCTCCCTTCTGGCAATAAGACAAATTACAAAAATACTGTTGACACATGCTTAGGTCATAGACTCCATCACTATTGTGCGGCTGTAAAACGGTGGAGAAATAGTTTTGAGCATCAGACGATCCCAGCAAATAGACTCTTTTCACTATTGGAATTTGTTCCATTAAGTCCAATAACATTTGGAAAGTCATGAGCCACACAATTAAATAATTAGATCTCCATTCAAGTTGGCAGAGTGCTAACCGGAAGTTAGTCGGCCTGGCCGGTGGAAGTCTATGCTGTGCATGCTCTTCCCATAGAGCATGAGCAGTATGCACTCATCCGGCCAGCGTGAGAATGTCAAACCCCACTCCAGAGTTAAAAAATCTGAATAATGTGAAATACAAATATATTTATCTGGTGTTGATCGGCTTAATCAGCATTGAGTGAACCTGTTTAATAACAGCTTGACTGTTACATATGTTCATTTATATGTAAAAGTCCTGTACTGCAAGTTTAACTTAAGTGTATTTCTGTTCCCTCCGTGTTCTCCTAAAGATTGATAAAAAGGAGGAGGATGAGCCATCCACCTCCGCTAATCCAGTGTTAGAACTGGAACTGACAGAGGAGAAGCTGCCAATGACACTGTCACGACAGGAGGTGAGTTAGTATATAATATGAAGACTTCCTTCTCTGTAATTTTCTTTACATACAACACATTAAATGTCTTTTTTTACGTAGGTAATTCGGCGTCTGAGAGAACGAGGGGAACCAGTCCGCCTGTTTGGAGAGTCTGACTATGATGCCTTCCAGAGACTCAGAAAGATTGAGATTCTGACCCCAGAAGTGAACAAGGTAGGACTGAGGGTGTCTTGGGAGACACTATTACAGTATGTTTATTCAGGAATAAATACACACTGCTGCCTCTGTGTGTCATTACCATTCACACTTTTCAATGAGCTGTCACCTTACAGAATCATGTGTTCAATAAACTCTGAGTTTTATTTTAACATCACAGTTTTTCACATTGTACTCAGTTGAGAAAAGGTGGAATTTATTTTTCATGGTGTTATTTTGCTGATTGATGCTTTTTTGACCTTTGCTACTGCTTCTGTGTGTAGGGTTTGAGGAATGACCTGAAGGCAGCCATGGATAAGATTGACCAGCAGTACCTGAATGAAATTGTCGGGGGAACAGAGCCAGGAGAAGTGGACACACAGCATGACTTAAAAGTGCACGAAGAAAACACCACAATAGAAGAACTGGAGGTACATGGTATACTGTACAACATCAGTGAAGAAGAATTGGTCCAGATTATGAAAAAGCTTTCTTTCAGTTTTTTATGACTATTGACTGATGTTCAACTCACTGGATATTATTTAAAGGTTCTAATAAATCACAGCTGCACACTGATCATGAATGTATCATTTATGTAAAATATCAATTTTCAGCCTTAGTAAGTTAAGTTCTTTACTCAGTTTTTCTCTCAATCATGATTTCTCCCACAGGCTCTTGGCAATACCCTAGGCAGAGGAGATGATCATGGAGACCAGGATGTTATTGACAAATTTTTGAGGGTAAGACAAGAAAACCATATTCTGCCTTTAATCTAGAGGGATCTATTGGATAAAAAGTTTTGTTGCTGCTATTCATGTTGTTTTTGTTTAAATTACTGATTTGTGTTGTTTTTAAGTCGATGAATGGTTGTTAAAGAGATAAAGATATGTTATTTTAAAGTTATCATGTTTTATGTAATGCATTTATTACAACCAGGCAAAAATAAATAATAAGTAGTTTTTGTCACCATTGCAACTCTTGGTAATATTTTTATATAGTTAATAACCATATTTTCTGTTTTATTCCAGTTTCTTCTTGGAGTTTGGGCCAAAGATCTGAACAGCCGAGAGGACCATGTGAAGCGCAGTGTTCAGGGCAAGCTGGCCAGTGCAACCCACTCACAGACTGAGTCTTACCTCAAACCTCTTTTCAGGAAGCTCAGAAAGAAGGTAACATTTGTTGAAAGGGAATGTGATTTTGATATTTTATTTTTTATTTTTTTCATCTTTAATCATTTTTATTTCAATATTATGTCTTTCAGAATTTGCCCGCTGACATCAAAGAATCTATCACAGACATCATTAAGTTCATGTTGGAGAGGGAATATGTTAAGGTTAGTCAAGATCTGAAAAAATGTGTTTTTTGACTATGTTAGTTCCTTTTATTATTACAATAAATCCTAAGCTACATGTTTTAACAACTTTGCACCATTTTTCCAGGCAAATGATGCATATCTGCAGATGGCTATTGGAAATGCTCCCTGGCCTATTGGTGTGACCATGGTAGGTATCCATGCCCGTACTGGGCGAGAAAAGATCTTCTCCAAACATGTGGCCCACGTTCTCAATGATGAGACGCAGAGAAAATACATTCAGGTGAGACCCTGAGATTTTTCCCTTGCAGATGTTGTTTAAATCTGATCAAATACAATCCAACAGTGAATGCAAGATAATTACACTGACAGTGTTGGCATTTATCCGTTACATCTTTGTCATACCCTCTAAATTCTCAGACATCATATATGACATTTTATGACATACTATATGTGACAAAACAATTAAAGAAATAAATCCTTCAGTTGTGTTTCTAAAATGTTTTTCATCCATGCCAAAAACAATTAAGCACCATTGGGTGACATGACATGCATGGTAATGACTACATTACTTTTCTCCCACCCGTGGAACACATTCTGTCTGAATTTGATGGATTATTAAATGGATTGCCATGAAATTTGGCACAGATATTCATGGTGTCCAGAGGATGTATCATTGTGACTTTGGTGACCCGCCCCCCCCATCAGCAGTTCAAAGTTTTCACACTTCCTCTGAAATATCTCAAGATCTGTTTGATGGATTAGCACAAAATTATGTACAGGGGTTCATTGTTCCCAAATGATGAATCCTGCGGATGTGATGATCCCCTGACCTTTCCCTTTGCGCTACTATGAGGTCAAGATTTATGGTTTTGAGTAAAATGTCACAACAGCTAAAGATCCTTTTTACGGCAGACATTTTGACTTGTCAAAGTAGGAAGACCACAGTTGTAAATAATAACGTTAACGATGGCTCTATTCCAGTAATGTCCTACTATGCCATGCCTGTTACTGAGCATGCACAAGAGCCTAGGAACTGGCTCACTGACAAGGAATGAAGCCATCAATGTTATTAATTCTTCCTGTTCTGACACGTCAAAATATCTGCTGTGAAAATGGTCTGTTGAATGGATTGTCACATAAACAGATTTCAGATGTACAGATACGCATATTCCCCTCAGGATGAATTGTAACAACTTTTGATCCCTTTACTTTTTCTCTAGCGCCATCATCAGGCAGAATTTATACCCAAGTACTTTATGATGACTAATGGCCTATCTATCAGGTTCAGCTGTACTTTGTGTTTAGTGCTAGTTTTACTAGCTGGCATGGCTGTAGACAATATATTTCATTGACGACTGTATTATATTTACTTGTTTTCTTTATTTTTTTCCCTACAGGGACTGAAGAGGCTGATGACAATCTGCCAGAAACACTTCACTACTGATCCATCAAAGTGTGTGGAGTACAATGCTCTCTAATTTGTAACTCCATCTTATCTCAAGACAAGGCTTACAGATCCATTGTATCATAATCCAAAATAGGAATTTTTGTATTAGTATGATGTGAATGAGATTGTAGCAGAAATTTCTCAAAATCTTAAGTAAGTACATTTTCATCTGACTGGGGATAACTGTGAGAGAAAATGCATAATTTAAACACAATTAAGGCGAGTGAGAGAGTAAAAATTCTCTCACCATATTATTTAATTGACATTAATTTCACTTAAAAGAATGATAACATCACAGATTAAGCTGGAGAACACTCATCAACCCTGAGACTCATCAGCCTGGCTTTGTGAACTACTGGGAAAATAGATGCACCGGTCAGACCTTTTTAATAGTTACAAGTCTTCAGTCCTTCTTGTGACAATGTGTATTAATGGATGCTCTGAGGAGTCAAGACTGTTTTTGCAGGAAGAACCCAAGTATCAAATTTGAGTTCCTGCTGTTTTTTCGAGGCTGTAAAAATATATTCCTTAAGTACTAGCATACATATGTTTTCAAAGATTTATTTTGACGTGGTGAGAGATCCAGTGGTGTAAGTTTTATTACACTTCAGATAAAAATCCTTAACCACTACACATGCAGTTTTACACATTTGCATGTTTAAGTTTTCACATTTTCAGCAGATAATGAAACCAGTCTGTGTCCCTGCACCATCTTACTGAGAAAATAAATTGTCCTTTTATTAAAACAGCTGTCAGGATTGGTTTTCTTTATCATCTTTTTCCTTTTTAAAGTAAATGATGTTCTGTAATTGTCAAGATATGCTCTCTTTTCCTCTGCAGCTGCTCTGCTGAATGGGAGTATTCTAGAATAGTTTTGTCTTTGTAAAATATGTCTGCAGGGAAACAGTGCCTAATAAAGGACTCTGCAAATTTACACATGTTTCAGCAAAAGTTTTTATGACCCACTGAATATATTTGATTGACAACTGAGGAATCGGTGTGCAATTATGTTTTCTACTGAAAGGCAATCCAAAGCAACATTAATGCAAAAACTAGTCTCCTGATTGCTAATGGAAACCTTCCACTAGTGTACTAAGATGGTAACATCCAGCGTCACACACTGACCTTATTACACTGAGTTACCATGGTGATTTGATCTGTTCCTTGTGGTCATAAGTGTGTTCTCGGGTGCCTGAACCCACGTCACCACCGTTTCAGTCTGTCAGCTCTGAACACGTCATTAGTCGAGTCGCAGCTGGAGACAGATTGACAGTTGGCACTTTAAATGCTGTGAACTCATTGGATTTTCCTCTGAAATTTCTCACTTTGAGCACTGGCATCAAACCCCCAGTAAAGAACATTTTTATTTGAACAGTTGGAGAGCAGAAACATTTGAACTAAGTTATCATGTTTGGCTTCACACAGAAGGATTCATCTGTCCTTGAGATAAAGTCAGCTAAATATTTTGGCTTTTGTCCAGACTGCTTTGTTGCTCACTGAGCTGTGATGTTTGCATAGCCCTGGCCTTGAAATGAAAGGTATTTTCTGCTCAATGTGAATTAATAAGTGACTCCCTTGTGTCCTATCATACCTCAGGGGGGTTGTGCAAGTTATCTGCGCGCAACAGAAAGAGAATCATTCACTTAAAGTCGGCAGCCCAGAGAAAAGAAAATACAAGAATCAAAAACAAAATATGTATTCAGGTGCATCATAGAACAATCTGGTAGTGTAACTGTTCATAGGCAGAATAACACCAACAGCATGTGATAGTGTTTGGTGAGATGCCATGAGAACAGCGACGTGGGCAGATGTTTCACTCTGATCGGGCCAAAACACATGCTGACACAGTGGGCAGTAAGGAGGACATGTCTGGCTCAAATAAGGAGAAATTTACAGGATGACATATCTGGCTCAGACTGGGAGAAATTTGCAGGAATGGATGCTCAGTGTAAACATCCATTTAAATGAAATGACATCCACATTGCAGTATTTGGTATATAAAATATGTTTCCCCCCATCTAGCTTGGTGTGGTTTTAGAGTTTGCGGTTATGCAAAAGATAATATGAGTTAACCACTAATGAAAACTCAACTTAGTAAATTCACTCCATTTATCATCAAAATTGTTAAGACTACATGCTGAACTTCTTGTTCCTAACACTGATAAATTCTGTCTCAGAGTAGCTGTTGCATTTCTCAGACACATTCTGTGCATGTGGGATTAAAAATAATTAAAAATTAAAAAAGTCATTGTCACTATTTCCAGATTCTCCTCTTCAATTCACCTCAACTTGTACAAGCCATTCAAAGATTTTGTAAAGAGTGTAATTTCTCATCCCATTTTCTTGGCAGTGACCCTGTGTTTGGATGTACTGTAGTACCGACTGAAAACAACGAGGGTTTGTATTCTTTATGTGGGGGCCTTACTTTTTATTTTCTCTAATGACCTCAGATCTATACACAGCACCATTTCCTGACTGTAAGATGTGGGCAAGCTGATAAAAACCTGCTCTCAGTGCTCCTTTGTTCAGGCACACGGTTGTGTCAGAGTAGGACGTGTGAGGGATCCACTCAATGTCATTAACACATTCAAATCCCCAGGCTTCGTGGAAGGATTATCTCCATCTCCCCTGTGTAACTGCATATATTAGCATGCCAATGTGGAAATCGAAGCAAAAGTGTTGTTTAGACGCTTAATTGTTTTCTACTGTATTATTTCATGGTACATTATGTGAGGAAATACTTGGATTTGGTGAGACACTCTTCAAATAACCTCATCATTTCAATTTTGCACTCTGCATTAAGACCATGCAATTAAGTACATTAAAGTGATCACTGGTGCACCATTATGGAATATTTTAGCTCATCATTTTGTTTCCAGGTGACCGCTCTCCTTTCATTTCACAGGAAAATTCCTTGTCTATTGTCGCCCACCAGCTTGCAGGTCTTCATCGTAATTAGAGCTTCATTTTTCTTTTCATATGGACTGGCTGGACAGTGTGATCATTGCCAGGCACCTGAGCAGAGGTGGAAACCAATTACTGATGGAGGCATAGTGTATCACACACTCTGTGTTTGTGTATGTGCGTGTGTTTGTGTTTGTCCTTCAGTGTCCCCTCAGTTTGGATTTCTGGCAATTTAAGTGGATTTATAGATTTCTACACTTGTCTTTTCTGATGCCTAGACCAATATACCATTTGAAACTCCCTGTCAGTCTCCTGTGAAGGCTTTGGCTTATATCAAGAGCCACTTAGGTAAATTAATGCCATCACCACCTTAAAAGTGCAGATTTTATTAGCAAGGATTGAAATAGATGCAAAGGTCAAAGCAATAGTTAAAAATGCAAAATCGTCTGATAAATGTGATGCATTGGGGTCATTCAAGGGTAGCAGCAGAGAGGAGGAAAATGATGGGGCCATATGAAGAGAGAATATGGCAACACATGATGTTTGGCAAAAAAAAAAAAAAATTATCAAATCATTCATTTATTAAGCTTCTGTATGCCGACCTGATGGGAAAAGTCTAGATAAGTCCATTACAATTACATTTTTTTTTTTTTTTTTACATAAGATAAAAATGAAAAGAGCAACAGCACTGCATCATCATCTCTGTTCAATATGCCATTACAATTCTTTTTTGAGCAGCAGCACCAGCAGCATCAGCACATGAATGCATCTTTTCATATAAATTAACCCTGTCCGCTGAGGAGCCATCACCATGGTGAAGTGGCTTCATAGCAATCTCTTCCTTTGGTACAGAGAAGAGAGGTAGGGAAAGGAAATCCTGGTTATGGCTGTGCATTTATTATTTATTTATATATGTCATATATCCTTTACATTGTCAATAAAAATGTTAAACTCAATCAATCAATCACAGTCAAACACAACATTAGATGGAGACAATGATAAACGTGGTCCTGTAACAGACCACAGTCAATTGAAATGGAAATGCATGGCACAGAGGTCTACAGGGGAGATTAGAAAGGACATGAAGCTTGCTATGAGCAGATGTGATTTGCAGCAACATTCACCAGTATCTCCTTTGCTCTGGCTCCTGGGGCAGAGCAGTTTAATGTCTTGTCTTATTCCTCTGCCAGCAACATTGGATTGACTCTGTTGACTCTCATCATCCAATCAGATAAGTCAGATATGTCAAATCCCACCTTTCACATCCTCCCATTCCAAGGGCAACAGTATTGTTTGTCTCTACACTTCGTAATCAGGTGTGTGTGTGTGTGAGAGAGAGAGAGAGAGAGAGAGAGAGAGAGAGAGAGAGAGAGAGAGAGAGAGAGAGAGAGAGAGAGAGAGAGAGAGTAAGCGGTGGTGAAATCGACCTCTCTCATTTTAGCAACAGTAAATCAATAGTTTCTCAGAGTAAAACCAAAGCATACTGTCCTGCCCCTGCAGTTTGCTGTTAAGCATCTATTGGATTTTAGAGAGAGATAATCACATCACATGCCGCGGGAGAGTTTTCCATTTACTCTATTAAGTCCTGCGAAGTACTTTCAAAAATATGACTGATTTAAACATTTACGTTTCGACTGTAGATACGTATTAAACTGCCCCTTTTGTGCTGACGCTTTATTAACATACACCTTACTTAAGGCTAGAGAGAGAGAGACCAGCGTGCTGCAACGACTCAACTTGCAGAGCAGCGAGCATAGAGGACGCATGTGGCAAGTCGCAGCTGGTCTGATGTGCGTCTGCATAGAAGCTCCTCTCTTTCAGTGAATGCATAGACGATGACACGACGTTCCTCTAATTGGTAAGGGAGGATACGGCTCCCGGCAAGCATCGCCTGGCACACATTGCATAATAATCCCTGCACGCGTTATGGATGGATTGCAGTCAGAACACGCTGGAATTGGCGGCATTGGAGATAACGCGGAGGAAAAGTACCGCGCTCTAGCCTACGACACTGCCCTGAGCACTTTGGTGGCAGTGGCCGTGTACGTGGTGGTGAAAGTGAGTCTGGACGGCATCAGACAGTGGCGGGCCAGGATCTCGGTGCTCATCGTGGGTTCGGGACCCGTGGGGCTGACGGCCGCGCTGGTCGCTGTCCGCTCCGGGAAGGTGCTGAAACTGACCGTGATAGATGAGAGGTACCGGACTTCCCTGCTCTGCCGGCCCCAGCAGATTGCCTTAGATCCCCGTAGCGTGAAGTTTCTGCTGGGACTCGGGGTAGACTTTGATAACATGGAGGGCTGCTGGCACAACGAACATTTCTTCACCAGGATAGGCGTGTTTCAGGAGTACTTGCTGAGCATCCTGGAGCAGAAAAAACAGAAGGTGGACGTCAAGGTGCAGCTCGGCACCAAGGTAAAGCCTCTTCTTTGATTTCAACTTCCAGTTTGCTAAATATCCCGTGGTGTAAAATAGAAGCACATCACCTTTTGACATTATATACTCAAAATAACCCTAATGTACTATTCTAACCAGGCTATAAATCTTAAACTAAAACTATCAATAATACATAGACGTCACTGGTCTGGAAATAATAGGTGATTACTTTGTAGAGACGACAGAGAGACTACAAGTCTCATCTCATCTTGTGATTACTGTGCCTTTATGGGCTGTCAAAACCTGATCCTCTCTAAGTGGCAGTGGTCAAAGAAAAGATGCTGGTGTTTGTGTCTCCACTCCAGCAGGGGTCTGATAGCTATCAGCAGTGATGGTGACAGAGATGTTACTATGTCCAATCTGAAACCCCAGTCCCCTAAGGCTCTTGAGTGAACCTGAACAAAGCTTCTATTAGACACTGTAGCTCACTCCTTTCTTTACTGACATTTAAAGAGCCCTCTGATTTGTGTATGTGTGTGTGTATGAGAAAGAGAGAGTTGCTCTCATCATTTTTCCCTCAAAGCACCACCCTGAAACAAAGGGAACACATAGCCTAGATTAGAATTGTGTTCATTTATCATTAATTTTACATTCAACTTTCTGTAGATCAACCTACATACATACATGCTGTGGTTACTACTCTGCAATTCTCCTGTAGCTTCTCTTCGTACAACATTGTATAATGTCATGCTGAAAGCTAATCAGTTTAAATAACCTGTTATGTAAGCTGACCTCAAACCTGAGGAGAATCTTTGCTGCAGTTTTTAGGCCAGTGGAAAGTAAAAGACACAATTAGAGTTCACAAATTTGAAACATACAGTCAAACAGATTTCACTATAAATTCCTACAAGGGATTGTTGAAGTTATTGAGCCAAATCAAACCAAAAACATATTAAAAATGCTTGTGTGTGTGTTTTGGCACCTGACTCCATTACTCAGCATCAAATGCAAAGATTTTAATCATGATAACATCACACATTTGATCCCTGTTGTATTAAAAGGATACATTTATTTGTATAGACCTCACTGTGGGCTTCATAACTTCAACATTGTCAGAACAACAACATGAAAAAAACCCTGCCCCCCCAACAGTCCCCCTCACCCACCACCCCAACCCCAACCCCATCCAGACCTCAACTTAGGACAAAGAAATAACCCTCTAATGCGACAACCTCTGAAGAGTTTCTCAGAGAGAAGGCATGCAGTGTGTGCGCAGAGCGTGCAAACAATGATTAAATGTTCAGTGAATATTTGTGTCATGGCTGGAAACCAGAGACAAGACTTTATTGCTACTCTGAGGGTCACTGTGAATACTGTGACATTGCTTTTTTAAAACCTTGTTTTTTTTTTTAAACTTCTCATCAAACAGTAGAAAACATTATTTACTCTTTGAAACTGTTCAGTAACTATCTCAGCTGTATTTGTATTTGTTGCCTCCCCTCCCTGCTATCCTGTGACTCAACAAACTTTTGAAGATGGAAGACAAGGTCAAGAGGGGTATTGATCACAACAAACATTCATTTTTGTTTAGTCACTGCCAAATTCACTCTTTCTTCTTGATTAGACAGGGCATTGTGTTTCACGAATTTTCCCCCTGCTCCTATAGCCTGTGAATGCTTCAAAGATCTGACAATGCAAAAAGGGTCTTTTATAATACCTGTTCTCTGCAGTCTAAATGGATTAAACATAGATTGCTTCGGGTCTGAGACATTGTAAGGCTTTTCGGCCTGTCAGTCTTTCCGCTTTGTCCTGCTCTTTCTTCTTCTCTGCACATGCAAGTACCTGGTGTTTTACTGAGGGGCAGCGATGCATACACAGGCATGATAATAAATCTCTCTGAGAGATGTACTGTTGCCAAGACAAGCACAATCTCTGGAGCCCATTTTAATAGCTTGTATGCCTATATTACAATACAACCAACCAGTCTCTTATATAAACAGGCAGTGGTCGAATAGGAAGTCAAATCATTTTGTAAAATCTGTAATAATACAAAATTTGACTAACATAAACGTTTTAATCTTAAGTATAAAACTTTTTTTCAGAATGTTATTGACATGTGAACATTTGTATGAAAAGTATTTTAATGTTGGTGGTGGTCTAACAAGCCTAGATATGTGTAAAAACACTAAATAATGCACAATGATTTTTTAGCTTGTTGAATATCGAAAAGTCTTTCTATACAAAATATTTGATGACTACAGCGCAGTGAAAAGTACAACTTATACTTCCATACTGCTGTATGAGGCTATGAACATTAGCTTTTGTTTTTCTCTTGTTGTTCTAGTTCACAGAGGAATACCTGCGCCGGATCCCACACAATCACTGGCCGCGTGTGATTGTGGTGGCTGATGGGTCATGTGGTGATGCCTGCTCTGTGTTGGGCATCAGCTCTGACTACACAGTGGAGTCCTGCCATGCCTACGGAGCTAATGCAACCATAGAGAGACTAGACCAGAGACAGGTGTGGACACACACACATAATCTGTGTACACATGCATGTATAAATACACTAATAATACGCAGTATTCACTCAGCACACACTGTGGTATTAACCAACAGGTTGTTATTTGTGTAAAGAATGAAGGCAGTAGAAACAGGATATTGCAGGATATTACAGTGTAAGGCGACTTTATTTGTCTTCATAAAGCTGATTTGAGCAAACTGTTTTGTGGACCTGCCAATAGCAGCCGAACACAGTATCTGACTTTCACACAAACAGCCAGATTTCGGCATTCTTTTGGATCACGTCAGCATCAACACAATTCTGATTTACCCATTGAATTTGATAAGAGCAGCTGTTATTCTGATGGAGGCAGGTGATGGCGATAATAAAGCTTTCGATTCATTACACCCCCCTGGCCAGGAACATAATCTGTTCCCCGCCAGGTGAATATAAATCAAGATATCAAAACATCAGCTGTGATGTTTTTCACATACTGGGCCAAAGGTCACTTGTCATTTTATAAGCAGATGTTTCCTTGAATGATGACTGTGATATTACCAAGAGGCCCACAAAAGACAGAATAGATAGAAATCCAAGTTCCCATCATTTAAAAAAATGCCCCAAATCAATACTATTAATTATGCCTTTGACTGTCTGATTTTATACACGCTGCACATAAAGAAATAAAGACAGCAAACAAGACAAGAAATGTGAAATAAGTGGAATATTTTGGTGGATAACCAGCCTTTGGGCACTTACTCAGGCAGAAGTATTGTTCAGACAGACTGACAAACAAACATCATATCCCTGCTGGTCTACTGAGGAGACAGATAATATTTACAGAGGCAGTTTGCTCCTCATCCTGTAGATCACTATACATTCATGGAGATATACGGTGACAACCTGTACAATAGAGAGGATTCATTTGGAGTAAAATATGAACAGGTTGATGTAAAATGCTTTCAGACTGACTAATATGTAAACAAAAGTTGTCTCCTTTGCTATTTTATGCCATCATAAGCATTCATATAACGTTCTCCTCAGAGTCTGTGTGCCTGCCTTTTATTGGCCCCTTTTTTCCCTGGCTGTTTCCTGTAGTGATTGAATTTACCTCCCAGGATATGTGACTTGGTCGGCCCTACTGTCCTTTCCATCCCCTCCCAGCTGCTGCTCTGTTCCCTCGCTATCTGCCTTGGCTGCAGCACTAAATGCTGTTTGATCCCACTTGGCTGGTTTATGTCACTGAAAAGAAAATTGATCACTTGTGGCTCGAGGGAAAGTAGAGAGTCACTGCCAAATTGAAGTACTGAATAAAAATCAAGCCTTTCTTAATCTCAACTCAAATGATAGCCACAGCATGGGCATGGTGTATAGGTAATGTTTTATGTTGTTTCATAACATATCACAGAGTGCATATATGTTGAGAATAAGGCTTTCTAAGCAGATAAATAGTTAATGTCCAAATGATGATAGCGAATATGACACCAATCCTTTTACTGGTCGTTTTTTATTTTATTACATTCAAATTGTGTTTCTCCTTTCTCTCTCCCTTACTTAACCTCTCTCTTAACTCCAGGTGCCTACTCCTGAGATCCGCGCCCACAGCCTCTACTTTGACCTGTCCGCTTATGGAGTAGAGGCCCTCCGAGAGCACCGAAACCCCACAACCAAACCTGGCTTCCACTTGAAAATCTATGGCACCTTCAGAAACCGCTACATGGCCCTCGTCTGCCCCGCCTATGACACCAAGATGGTTCGCTTCCTTAGGCACACCGCCAATTCCTCTGTGAGCCTCTTGTCCCCTTTTGATAAAATCTTTTCAGAGCTTTGTGAATACTTGCTATTGTTGAAAAGGACTCTGGGTGTGAAGAATATGCAACTGCATTTCTATGTTAATGCAACGAAAAGACAGACAATAACTTTCCACAGCACCTACTTATTCCTCACCTTTCATTCAGCAAATGGACTTTGACTGCACTATTATTGGAGTCCATTAGGGTCTGCATGTGTTTGCGTGAGTGCTTGTGTGCTGTTGTGTGTGTGTGTGTGTGTGTGTGTGTGTGTGTGTGTGTGTGTGTGTGTGTGTGTGTGTGTGTGTGTGTGTGTGTGTGTGTGTGTGTGTGTGTGTGAGGGTTAGGTGTTTTAAGTCTGTGGATGTACTTGAGCATGAGTGTGTCTGAGCCAGAGAGCATAGGAGAGGAAGTGGTGTGTGTGTGTGTGTGTGTGTGTGTGTGTGTGTGTGTGTGTGTGTGTGTGTGTGTGTGTGTGTGTGTGTGTGTGTGTGTGTGTGTGTGTGTGTGTGTGTGTGTGTGTGTGTGTGTCTGTGTGTGTAGAGGCCATCTGTACCCTGCTGTTACACATCAGGACTTGGACTCCTGTGATCAACAACAGGTAGTGGGTGCAGTAGTTGCAATCCCTGCGGAGTCAGTGTTTTATTTAAGCTCAAGGTTTTCATGTCAAGCACTGCTCTGATAATGCCTGTAGCCCACAGCATGTAGTGTAGTCTAACTACACAGGTATGGAGCAAGACCATTCTTGGAGCGCTTGTTGCTATGTGGGTGGCCGTTCAGATGCACTGTTACTTGGTAACAGATGACTGTGCAAGTATGGGTCGAAGAAGAGCAGAGCAGAAAGAAAGCACAACATAGGCAGCCAAAGCAAGAGAAAGGATTGTCATTCAAAGCCTGCAATTACTGTAGAATTGATGTGATGTACACAGCAACTACTGGACAAAATTTCATCTTCAGTGTTCATGTATCAAACTTAAATCTTCAGATGGCAAAATTTGGTAGTTTAAAGGTGTGACATCGTCTTGTTACACAATTAAAAGCAATGTTTGATTAAGGGATGCAGCAATTATTATTATTTTATAATCGATGAATCTGCTGATTATTTTTGTGATTAACTGACAAACAACTGTTAACATTAACATTAATATATAAAGTGACCATGTTCCTGCTTTTTAAACATCCAATCTTACTCAATAAGCATCCCTCAAGCAACTTGTCTTTTAAAGGATTAAAGGATTTTGCACATTTTCATTGTAATTTCATTCTGTTCTCGTTGTTGTTTTTTTATACATACTTATCAGTATTCTCTTTATCTCCGGGGAATGCTTTACTCACCACCACCCAAAACTATTCTGCAGTCATGGTATAAGCAGTTGCAAGAAAAATGTATTTCAACCAAACGACCACTAATGCATTTCTTTTTTAATCACTCTTTTTTACTCTATGGCGCTATGGTTTGAATTGTGAGTGCATCATAAAATGTAATGATATAGGGTGATCAACAGAGCATTCATATGATGCTTGTATAAATGTAATGGTGTGCATTTCAGTTGATGACAAAATAAGATTTAAACAATTTTGGTGAAAAGGTGCTAAAAACTATAAAAAATATCTCATAATCGTCTCTGTTTTGTTTCCCAGATCATGAAGAACATTTTCCACCAGTCCTTTAATGCCTATAAGACGGACATAGAGCCTCGCCTCAGCGATGTGACACTCCACCACATGCAGTGCAGCCGTCGTCTCTTTGAGATTCAATTGTCACACAGACGCATCAGTGCTGCCTACATAGAGGGGGACAATGTCGCTGTCACAGTGGAGGGGGAGGCAGCGCGTGTACTCAACTTTGACACAGGTACTATATGCCACAGTAAATAGGGCAACAGTACATATGCCACCTTTTCTATTCTCAAGAGTACTGCTGAAGGTGAGACTTAACGTCAAAGATCCTTAATAGTAAAAAAGGAAGTCATTTTGACAAGAAAGAGAAAGACATAATCAGCAGATAAATTATTGTTTGTGACTCATTACTGCACCCAATGGCCTTTACACAGACGCTATTTTTGTCCCCATGCAGCTCAATGTTTATTTCTATGCTGCTGTGTTCTTTTCATTTAGGCTATAACTATGACTTCAAGGTTTAGGACTCTGAGTACTCAGCAGTTTAGTCTGCAAAAGGTTTTTAAAAAAATCAGAAATACGTGTTGTGCATTACTGAGGTAGATTACATTTTAGTATATATTATATGTGTGATATACAGTATGTGTTTCCTCTCCTCTCCTCTCCTCTCCTCTCCTCTCCTCTCCTCTCCTCTCCTCTCCTCTCCATCTCATCCTCCAGGTTGTGGGGTGAATCTTGGAATGCGGGGTCTGGAGTCAATGGGAACGTTCATCTATCGGACAGCCACTGCTGTGGACCGGAATGATATTTTAGAGGCGCTGTCAGCTAAGATGCAGCACTCCAGACAGGTGGCTGAGACCTTCAAGCAGACAGGCCTGGCTGAGTCGATGTATGACTGAAATAGGGCAAAAGCCTGGAGAATGCAAACTGCCATCTAGCAGTTTTGATGGAAACAGATTATTTTTGTTTACAATGAATGTTTGCAATGAATCATGAGCCTAATGCTTAAATGGGTTACTAATGGTCACATGCTGAATAGAACTGAATGTGTGTCAACTGTGAGCAGATGGACAGGCTAATGGATGTAAACATGTGACCAGAAGTCATAATAACATACAGTGAGAAGTTGGAGCAGATAACCAAGGCCACTATTAGTCAAACCTTGAAGCTTTTCTGATTTTCAGGTTACAAACTTTGTTAATAGGTTTTTTGGTACATCACATCAATGGTGCTAGGAGGAACATAGACTGTGCCTCACCATTATAGCTACAGTACAACTGGGAAATGTATAAAACTGTCATCGTGAACTGGATTTGACCAAGGAACAAAAGCGTAGTGTCAGACGACACAGGAGGGAGACGCTCCAAAGTGTTATAATCCAGCCTTTTGTCTTTGTGTTTGTTTGACAGTGTGGTGATAATTGTGTTGATGATGATGTTCTGATGTATTTGCTACAGTGACCTATTTTGAGGCAAATTTCAAAGATGATGAATACTGCAGCTTAATTATTACCTACTACTTTATTTTGCTGATGTCATATTTTCCACTTTATACACACACAAACACACAAACACACACACACACACACACACACACACACACACACACACACACACACACACACACACACACACACACACACACAGTAATTAAGATGAAGGAGGGTATGTTGGTAAAAATGTCCTGCTCCTGTTTAAGTGCCAATAAAGATGGTGACAAGCTATCTGATCTGATAAAAAGGATATGGATATAAAACATGGTCTTTCAGACATTCAGAGATTACATGTAATCAAATAAAGAGTATTACAATATAATTTTCATTCTACTCTAGGCTCTAATTTTTTTTTTAATGAAATAACAAGATTTGATGGAAATTGATATATTCTTCTTTAGATTAATTCATTTTCACATTTACATGTTTCCATTGCTAAACTGTTAAGCAGACTGACAAGCTACTGTGTGACAGTATTGTCAACACATCATGTTTGATATGAAGCTGTACTTCCCTCTAGTGGTGTAGCATCTCTGTTGCATCTGCCTCACCTCAGTCATGTTTTTGTGAAGTAGGACAATTCAATTAATCCTTCAATAATCCTTACAAGTCACTATGAATGAAATGAAACCAATGAAATATTGGTATATTGGGGGTTTCATTGATAGAGGTATTAGACATCAATTTTGTTTGTGAAACCTTTTTTTCTTTTTCATTTCTTCCTTTTTCTACCACTGCTAGTGTTACTCCAGCTATTTCTCCAGTTATGTTACTTGATTGCAAATGCATGAAAAGCCTTAAGAGTTTCAGAGGTTGAAGTTTAGTTCTCTCTCATCTTCTCTCATTTCCTTCTGTGTGGGTCTTAAGAGAAACAGTACATGTCGCTCCTTCTTTTACATTATAAAATGCATTGTAAATGATAAATATGTTATGAAATGATACAGTCTTATCTTGCAGAAAATTATAACATGATACTAGGCTGATAAGAGTCTAAGATGCTACAAAATACTTTTAAATGGCAACATATATCACTGAATACACCCTTGAACCAACACAATGGTACTTCAAGTTTACAAAAGCTTATCCATCAGACTGAATTTAGTGACATCTTCATTTGATGTCAAACTTTATAAGGATGATTGACATGATCATGTATAAATTTGAAAATCTAAGTGGGACCAAGACAGCTGTAAATGTTATTCAGAATTTTTTAGATTTTATACCACCCGCTTCTACAGGCAAAAGTCAGTATTTAGTGTGACCTCCCTTGCCACTAAGCACATCTTGAATTCTTTTGTGGAGACTGTCCTGAAGTTGGTTCAAGCTTATTTCTTTTTGAGAGTGGTCTTGCTGATGCAAAATTATGATTTTGTGTCAAATTCTGTGATCTTTGGCATTTTGAATGGAATGATATGATAGAAAGTTGGTCTTACACATATTAGCAAGCTTCCAATGAATCCATTCAGTTTTAAGAGAGCCAGGTTTGTTATGCTCTAAAGTCACAGTAGCCAAATGTGCCAGGTACCCCAGAGACAAAGACACAGAATTGTGGTGCAAGTTTAACAGATTTATTAAAGGGGCGTTACGTCGGAGTGGAGCTGGGCCGAGGAGGGAGAGAGGGGGTATCCTGGGAGAGGTGAGAGGGTGGAGGGTCCACGTGGTGGTTTGGTGGGGGTGAGGAGACACTGGGTTTGCGGAGGGAGCCTGGAACAAACACAAAAGAGAACAGGGTTAGCAAAGAATACACTACACAGTCTTTCACGAGCGCTGAAAATGCTGCTAGGACACAGCCGGCTAAACTGACCACAATAGTCAACGTTCAAGCGGCGGGCGCCTCCTCTCAGCCTCCTCTTATACTCAGGCAGCGTAGATGATGTGGAGCAGCTGGGCTGCTCGTCGTCCTCATTGCCAGCACCTGTGCTGGGCTGACTGGCTGCTGGCTGCTGGGCAGCCCCAACAGTACCCCCCCCCCCCTGAGGGGAGGCACCGGACGACCGCCCGGGGGCATCTGGGTTGTCCCGAGACGTGGAAAACTGGGTGAACCTTGAGAGCAGGAGGGAGAATCAGACGTACCGCCACAGGGCTAATGACGTGGTCCACAGAGTAGGGGCCAACATACCGGGGATTCAGCTTGCGGGTTGAGGTCTGGGAGGTCTGGAGGGGCAGGTCCCGGGCCAACAGCCAAACCTTCTGGCCAGGTTGGTAGACAGGAGCACGCACCCTCCGCCGGTTGGCCCCACGCTGAGCTTGTGCGGTGGCACGAAGTAGCGCAGCCCGGGTGGCCTTCCAGACCCGTCTACACCGGCGGAGGTGAGCCCTGGTGGACGGGACTGCCACCTCCAGCTCCTGTTGGGGAAACAGAGGGGGTTGGTAACCCAATGAGCATTGAAAAGGAGACATACCAGTTGCTGCGCTCTCCATGGTGTTGAGAGAGTACTCCACCCAGGGCAGGTATCTGGACCAGGTCAAGGGGTTGCTGGTGGTGACACAGCGAAGGGCCGTCTCAAGTGTCTGGTTGGCACGCTCTGTTTGCCCATTGGTCTGTGGATGGTGGCCAGAGGAGAGGCTGACTGTGGCCCCGATTCCCTTACAGAAGGCCTGCCACACCTTCGAGATGAATTGGGGACCACGGTCAGACACAATGTCCGAGGGAATTCCATGCAGCCGAACAACATGGAGGGTGAGCAGGTCTGCGGTCTCTGCAGCAGAAGGAAGTTTGGGGAGTGGAATAAAGTGGACAGCCTTAGAGAACCGGTCAACCACAGTCAGGATGTATTATTGCCCTGGGATACCGGGAGCCCTGTAACAAAGTCCATACCTATGTGGGACCATGGCCGATTGGGGACGGGGAGGGGTTGAAGGAGGCCCGCTGGAGGACGATGGGAGGCCTTGCTCCGGGCGCAGATGGTGCAGGCGGCTACAAACTCCCTAACATCCTTGTTGAGGGAGGGCCACCAGAATCTGCGGCTGATGAATTCTGCTGTTCGGCGTTCCCCTGGGTGGCAGGCAATGTGACTGGAGTGACCCCACTCCAACACTTGTGGGCGGACAGAGGTGGGAACGAACAGCCTGTTTCGGGGTCCATTGCCCGGATCAGGCTGGGTTCGCTGGGCCTGCCTTACCATGGAGTCGATAGGCCAGGTGACCACACCCACGACTCGGGTGGGGGAAAGGATGGTGTTTGGCACCTCTTGGATCTCAGGGAGTTTCCCAGTGGCCTGACGGGAGAGAGCATCAGCCCTGATGTTCTTGGAACCCGGGCGGTAACTGAGGGCAAAATCAAACCGGCTGAAGAATAGGGCCCAGCGGGCCTGTCTGGAGTTAAGCCTCCTTGCTGTCCTCAAGTAGGTGAGATTCTTGTGGTCTGACCACACTATGAATGGCAGCTTCGCTCCCTCCAACCAGTGTCTCCACTCCTTCAGTGCATCATGGACCGCTAGTAGCTCCTTATTACCCACGTCGTAGTTCCTCTCAGCGGGGCTGTAACTCCTTGAGAAGTAGGCACACGGATGCACTCTCTGGTCCCCCTCTGACCGTTGAGAGAGAACTGCCCCGATGCCCGTATCCGAGGCATCTACTTCGACGATAAACTGCCTTGTTGGGTCGGGGAAGACCAGCACAGGAGCTGAAATGAACAGGCTCTTAAGCTTACAGAAAGCTGCCTCCGCCTCCGCTGTCCAGGAGAAAGGGTGAGAGGGGGAGGTCAGGGAATTGAGAGGGGCTGCTATTTGACTGAAACCCTTGATGAACCGACGGACGAAGCCAGCAAACCCCAGGAAACGCCTTAGCTGAGTTCGGCCGTTGGGACGCGGCCATTCTTCTACCGCCTTGACCTTGGCAGGATCCACACATGTCTGTCCATTCTCCACTACATTGCCCAGGTACGTAACAGAGTCAGAGTGGAACACACATTTTTCAGCCTTGACGTACAGGCGGTTCTCCAACAGCCGCTGAAGAACCAGGCGGACGTGCTGGTGGTGTTCCTCCAGAGACTTGGAGAAGATGAGGATGTCGTCTATGTACACCACTACAAAGATGTTAAGCATGTCTCTCAGCACGTCGTTCACAAGGGCTTGGAAAACGGCCGGGGCATTGGACAGGCCAAACGGCATAACTAGAGACTCGAAGTTTCCAAGATGGGTGTTGAAGGCCGTTTTCTATTCGTCGCCCTCCCTGATCCGGACTAAGTGGTAGGCGTTGCGGAGGTCAAGCTTCGTGAAAACTCTGGCATGAGTAAGTGGCTCGAGGGTGGAGCTGATAAGGGGAAGAGGATATTTATTCTTCACCGTGAGTTTGTTTAGCCCACGGTAATCAATACATGGTCTCAGGCCGCCATCCTTTTTAGCCACAAAGAAAAAGCCTGCTGCAAGGGGGGAAGACGAGGGTCTGATGATGCCTGAATGCAGGGATTCCGCAATGTAGTTGCGCATTGCTTCCTTCTCTGGAAGAGAGATGTTGTAAAGCCGTCCCTTCGGGAAGGGGGCCCCAGGTAGGAGATTGATGGCACAATCATACGGCCGGTGGGGGGAAACGACAGAGCCCGGTCCTTGCTAAACACTGGGGCAAGATCATGGTACTCGGGGGGAACACCTGTGAGGTCTGGGGGAGAGGACACCGCTTTGGAACCACAGGGCGGGGACAGTGCAGAACGCAGGCAGGTTGCATGGCAAGTCGTGCTCCATCCCAGGATCCGACCGGAGGCCCAGGAGATGTGGGGCTCATGCTTCTCCAACCAAGGTCGACCCAACACCAAGGGCGCAGTCGGGGCATGAAGAACAAAGAAACAGATGGACTCGGTGTGATTACCTGAAAAGGTGAGCATGAGGGGCCTGGTAGAATAGGAGATAGCGCCCAATGGACTTCCGTCTATGGCCTGGGGGAACAACGAGTGGTCTAAGGAAACCAAGGGGACACCTGCTTGGCGAGCAAAGGAATAGTCCATGAGGCACTCACCCGCACCAGAGTCAATGAAGGTGCTGACAGAAAGTGTCTCTGTGCCCCAGGCCAGCGTAACAGGGAAGAGGCGGTTGGGATTCTTCTTGGGCTGGGGGAAAATCGTCTTGCTCACCAGTATAGCCCCTACCAGCGAGCAGGATCTTTTGGGCGAGTGGGGCAAGAGCGAATGAAATGATTTGACTCACCACAGTAGAGACACAGCCTGTTGTTCAGTCTCTGTTCCCTCTCCTCTGGTGTGAGTCGTGATCGGCCGATCTCCATGGGTTCCCCTGGGCCAGGTGTAGAAGGAGCCGGGGAACGCAGAGGTGAAGGAGGGGGCTGAGCTCGGCTGGCAGAAAACAGAGTGGGAACTTCCGTAGCTGGGCGGTGAGAGGGTTGGCGAGGAGAGCTTCGATGGACTCTGTCTGTGCGTCGTTCCTGAAGCCGGGAGTCCATCTGGAGAGCCAGGGATATTAAGTCGTTGAGGGTCTCGGGGCAGTCACGGACAATGAGATCCTTAATGGCATCACTCAGCCCCTTGCGATAAACACTGAGAAGAGCATTGGTGTCCCATCGGCTCTCCGCTGCCAGGATCCGGAACTCCAGGGTATACTGGGCCACAGAGCGAGACCCCTGACGGATTACCAGCAAACGACTGGCGGCGTCCTTCCCGTCTACAGGGTGATCGAACACTGCCTGAAACTCCCTCTTAAACTGTGCGTAGTCGGTAGCCAGAGAAAGGTTGCCTTCAACTGCAGCTATAGCCCAGCTGAGAGCCTCATCAACAAGAAGAGACATGACCAAGGCAATCCTAGACCCATCGGAAGAATATCTGGATGGCTGATGAGTGAAAAGTAACTCACATTGAGCGAGGAAACCCCGACAGCGGTGGAAATCTCTGTCGAAGGGCCTAGGGCTGACTAAGTTGGGCTCAGATTGGGGGTGCGCTTGGACTGGGGAGGCCGCAGAACCCGCTGCTACACTGGGAGGGCTGGGGCTGGTGTTGGCGACGGGATCTGGAAGTCCGCTGACAGGGGTTTGGGCTGTAAGGGTATCCAGGGATTTCTGAATGTCGGCCAAAGCTCCGGAGATGGCGCTCACTTGCATGGAAAGGGACGCCACAGATCCTACTGTGGAACGGGAGGCATTTTCCAGCACTGCAATACGACTTTGCACAGTGGGAAAGGCCTTCTTCAACTCCTGCTGCAGCTCGGCAAGGTCAAAGGCCTGCTTGGCAATCAAACCTCCTAATTCTGCAGGAGTCTGGTTCCCTGCCCCTGGGGACCCGGCTTGGCTCATATTGGCTTGAACGTTCTGTTATGCTCTAAAGTTACAGTAGCCAAATGTGCCAGGTACCCCAGAGACAAAGACACAGAATCGTGGTGCAAGTTTAACAGATTTATTAAAGGGGCGTTACGTCGGAGTGGAGCTGGGCCGAGGAGGGAGAGAGGGGGTATCCTGGGAGAGGTGAGAGGGTGGAGGGTCCACGTGGTGGTTTGGTGGGGGTGAAGGTGAGGGGCTTGGAAGGCGTGGATGGAGCGAGGAGACACTGGGTTTGCGGAGGGAGCCTGGAACAAACACAAAAGAGAACAGGGTTAGCAAAGAATACACTACACAGTCTTTCACGAGCGCTGAAAATGCTGCTAGGACACAGCCGGCTAAACTGACCACAATAGTCAACGTTCAAGCGGCGGGCGCCTCCTCTCAGCCTCCTCTTATACTCAGGCAGCGTAGATGATGTGGAGCAGCTGGGCTGCTCGTCGTCCTCATTGCCAGCACCTGTGCTGGGCTGACTGGCTGCTGGCTGCTGGGCAGCCCCAACAAGGTTCCTGCTATTGCTCAAGTGTAAGGGGAGGTCACAGTAAATACTTACCCCTCTACCCTATACTGTAGAAGCTGTTTCTGTTTTTTAATACTGCATACACATTTCCTATATTTTCTGGTTGTATTCTTATAGAGACTGAGAAATAATTATATATGGTCATTATAGCATTGCTATTGACTGACTGCTCAGCGAAGGACAGATAGATAGGACATTTTCCTCACAGCACCAGAGTGTCTGAATCAGAGGAGGTTCATCCATGGAGGCAGAGGAGTTTGCTCCGCCTCTATTTTTGAGAGCTAAGGAGGAGCCATATGAAAAAGAGTAGGCCTACTGTTTAAAATAAACCATTACCAAATCTCAGTATCATTTATAAAATAATTTCTGTCTTCTTTGGAAAAAATCCTTTATTGATATTCAGCAGTGAGACCTGCAGGGCAAGTAAGTGGGGAGAGGGCAGGTAAGAGGAGAGCAGAGGAGGATGGGCTCCTGCTGTCCTGCTTTGGGCGGGATCTCGTACATCAGTGTACTTCATTTTTTACGCTAATCTATGATTTGCCAAATCATGTAAATAGGAGAGCATCATCCCTAACCAATCAACAACCAGAATACAATATTGACTTGCTTTGGTCCAGTGACCAAATTTAATTCGTATGTGGTAAAGGGATAAAAAAAGTTTCCCTTTTTTTAAATCGATAAATCCTGCCCCCTACATGTTAGCAGATGGGACAAGAGTCAAACTAAAATAAAATCAAAGTACATGTCAAATACATTTTTACCCAAAAATGTTTTCTGTCATTTTAGGCTAAGTTCTTGGTCCAACTGCTAATTTTCTGATAAGTTTGTTTTTAATTAATTATTTGACGTCATAAACTGGCGTGGCGTCGTGATTGACAGCAATGACAACCCTAACCCTTTCAGGTGGACAGGTGAAGGGGCGTGTCCAAGTGACATCACACAAGATGGCAGCTGCCTGAACTTTGCTACACTTTTTTCACGGCAGAAGACATTGGAGACACATTCATATTTATATACTTTTACGGACAAACGGCGGGAATACAGTGGCGTAGTTAAATACTTATTTTCCATGAAAGAAAGAAGAAGACTTCAGATAACGTGAGTCAGATAGGCTACAGCTTCTCTCCCTCCCTCTCTGTCTCCTCGGTTGCTAATTTCTTCTCTGATGGTTAAATGTCTCTCTGTGGCTGTTGTGTGAATTTATTTCCTTAACAAGAATGCAGCAGGGATGCTATACTGTGCTGTGGGTAGTTTGCCTGGAAACTTAATCTGTTAAAGAGTTACAGTGAGTTGTCTGGACTCAAATAGAAAGAGTTTGATTCATTTGGATTTGATCCAGTTTTTGATTGAGTGGTTGTTCTGTCACCTGTTGATGTTGTGTGATTTGTGAATCAGTGTGCAGGAAGTAAGCATTTCTTCATTCTTGTTTGTTTTTAAGCTGAGCTGTATATTGAGTAATACATTTAAAGTAACAGAATAACAACAGTCTTAACACTGTCAGCTTTGTGGGCTATTTTTGTACATCATGCATTTAGATAGCCTAATTGTATAAGCCATGTATTTGATACATGCATTAGCACATTTTGATCTGAACCTACACTTTTAGATCTGCGATTGTTTCTCAGTCTTTCTGTTCAGCACTGATCTGGACCTGTGTCAGATTATAAGATTTGCGGTGCTTTATGCATTTCTTTATACTAAGAAAAATACATAGGAAATATGTGTAAATCATGTGTTGTTTGTTTTTGATGAGAACATAAATCTGTTGTCACAACAGTACAATACTATACATTTGAAGTTAACTTTGTTGAACTTTGAATATGCTAAATGTCTTAAAAGAAGCAGCCTCAGGTCTTTTTTTTTTTAAAGCTAAATTGTTTTATTGACGTAGAAAATTGTTCCCCCCAATTTCATCAGGTGGGACAATGATGATGTTTTAATATGTATTGCTATAATTTAACAGGTTATTTTGTAAATTGTGTCAGTATATGTCTTCTTTCATGTGCCCCTTTTTTTAACTTTAACATGAAAAAATGTTCTTGTTCTAAAATGGCTCTTTTAAGTCTTGAGGATCAAAGCTCACCCTCTGAATTGTGCATTCAAATAGTCCTTTTAGATAATTTGAGATACTGTCAGTTAAAATGATCTGCTTTTGAAGTTGTTGTTGTTTTGTACTTTGTTGCAGTTATCAGAGTTTGATAATCATTCCAGGTCCTGATTCACCCAATGCTCTTGATGCATTCTTGGTTTTCAAAGCAGCCTCAGTTTAACTAATCTAGACTAGTGCAGGTGGCATTTAAAAAACTTAAATTAAGTGGTTAGTTGGTGTAGAAATGCAGGATATTTGTTTCAAATTCAATTAATTATGTATCATTCCAAGTTTGCACCCCTATTTAAAAAACATAACCAGGTGCCAATGATAAAGTATATACACATTTACCAAGTGTCATTGAAGTTGTATGACAGATAGCACCCTGTTGCTCAATACAAAAAGTTTACCAGTGAGGAAAAGTTGAAAAGCCTTATGTCAGCATTTCCTGCCTCATATTGAAAACTCCATGAAACGACCATTTATGTCAGATGTCTCCAGTAAGTTTTAATTACAAATACATTATACTGTGAGGTGGACTGTTTTAATGCATGCACGATATTTCTCTCTCTCTCTCGCTCTCTCTCTCTCTCTCTCTTTCTCTCTCGCTCTCGCTCTCTCTCAACATCAATAACAAACTGTTTCTCATGGCAGAGTTAACTGTCTACAGTGGAAACACAAACCAGATTGAAACAAGCATAACAACATGCAAACACAAAATAGGTGTTATTTTTGATTGATTGATTGATTGACAAAAAAATCTACATGATTGACAAAAATCCAACATATTCAAGTGAAAACACTTATTTCATGGTCCCATGATAATAAAAGACAAAGACACACAAAGAAGCACAAGGCACGCAACATAAAAAAAATACAACCATGACAACTGAAAACACATCACCACAATTTAAGAAATAAAAATAATAACTCCCACAACTAAACACAAGGACAGCTAAAGTAACAATGTCCTTGCAGATTTCATTATGAATATATCAAGCCTAAGCTGACTTCTATAAACCACTCTCACTTTAAAAAACTAAATATGTTGCAGAACGTTGATCCACAACATGGCAGTAGTGTTACAAAAAGTAACTTCTGGCTACATTATTCACTTGAAGCACTTTACATTAACTGGCCCTGATATTATAGTATTGAGGAGCATACTATTAATAATATTGTACATATGATATGAGCTTCTGTTCTACTCTGAGCTGTGCTGGCAGCAGTCCTACTTTTCTTAATACGTCACTACCAAAACAAGATTGAGTGGATGCATTTAATAAATACTGAATAATATTATTAAGCATCACCTACTTTGGAGTATTAAAAAGGAGCATCAACTGAGTGGACTGTGTGTGTGCTATTTTTAGTGTGTAGTCTTAATATTATTGTGCATAATGCAGTAACACACCACATCCACACACACTGTATAAAGACAGTAACACTGCTGCAATCTAGGTCAAGTGTCTCACCAAATGGTTTATTAACAAAGTGTCTTCTGATTTTAGTGACTGAACACCTGTAATGTTCAATTTTGTAATATTAAAAACTAACATAGACTTGACATTTCTAATTTTTAACAGGACATTTAATCTCATATTCAACAATATGTAAAAAAGTGTTATATATATATATAGTGATGTGTGTGCCATCATTTTATTCGCCACAGGATTTTCCAGAAATTAATATCCTGAAACAAACCGAATTATTGGATGAGTTTCAAGATTTGAAAAGGCTGAATGTGAGATTAAATACGTTTTTTAGGCAGATATGTTTGCATTGTACTAAACAGTGATAAGTCCTGAGCTGTAGTCAATAGAGGTGAGAGACAGTGACCTGTTGAGATCTATTAAAGTGTTCTGTGCCAACCTGTCCCACCTTCTTGCCTAACAGACAACTTAAGGCTCTCTCTCCCAAAGCCAGTTGCTCTAATTAAAAACGCTCATTCGCTAGCTGTGCCCTCCAAGGTCAATAGTCTGGACCTCTGAACCAGCCCCTGCTGTAGTACAAGGCCTTTCATTAGATTAGACACAATAATGAGAAAATCTTTTATCTTTGCATATAATTAAAGCTGGGATGAAGGACAACTTAATCAATGATTTGGAATGACAAGTTCGTAAATGAATTAGACCTGCCAATGGGGGCTTTGCTGTGATCAATGATAAATGTTAAGCAGAGACCAGATGGGTTGTAGTCACAGCAACGGGCACCTATCAGTCCAAAAGAGGAATATTTAATGCCGCTGGCATAGACTGAGATTAAACCCGGATTACTAATTAACCCGTGTGTGTGTGTGTGTGTGTGTGTGTGTGTGTGTGTGTGTGTGTGTGTGTGTGTGTGTGTGCGTGTGTGCGTGCGTGCGTGCGTGCGTGCGTGCGTGCGTGCGTGCGTGTGCGTGTGTGCGTGCGTGCGTGCGTGGCATTAAACAGTAAAAAAGATCAGTCTGAACAGAAACTGTAGAATCTTGCATTGATCAATAGAAACTTGTAAAAAACTAAATATATATAAATAAATATATATATATATATATATATTTGTACATGTACTGTTGGTGTGCAATTTTTTTATTGTTTTTGCACTTTTGGATGACTTCAGTTAATCCATCCAAATCTGCACTTGAAAGTGAAGTGCAGATTTCTTATTTCAATAGCACTATCCGCCCATAGGAGGGCAGTGTTGTCCTTTAAAATACTCTCCAGGCTCACTTTGACTGTAGAAGGCTGCAGAGCGAAAAGGCAAAAGTGGAAAAGAAATAGGCAAGACCATGTCCTGGATGGATGGACACAATACAGCTGCTATGTCCATTGAAACAATCATAAAATGAAAGAATTTATATTAATAAAAGTAAATATACTTCTGTGTTAAGGGTGAACATAATTTGTTCCATATAACTATGCAAAAAAATAAATTTCAGTCTTCATAATATCATCATAAATTCTAATGATCTAATTCAAAGTTTTAATCCCTTCCCATGAATAGCTCGGCCAAAAATGTCAGGAAAAAGAAGAAAGTAGTTGTCTACTGGCCGTGTGCGTATGTGTTTGAGGAGATGGGAAAGGATGTGAGCACGAGCTCATATTGACAAGCCTTCAGTTGGTGTCTGACATACAGACAGGAAGTCACTGTCACATGACTTGGATATCGGCACCTTGTCTGATTGCACAGAGGGCCTCTTATGTTTGCTGGCAGCACAAATGCATGCCAAGTCATTCATACATACACACACACACACACACACACACACACACACACACACACACACACACACACACACACACACACACACACACACACAAAGAGAGGGAGAAAGAGAACAAAAGCAGATAAATGGAAATTCACTTTTTTTTGGGGGGGGGGGGCTTAGTTATTGGGTGCAAATGATCCTCTTAATCTTGAAATCTTATTTTGTATGCACAGGTGTACATGAAACAGAGTGAGCTGAATTCTACAGCTGGATTTCTTACCTGACTTGGGCGTTTGTCAAACAATTATCAGTTCTCCTATCTGTTCAGCTCCTATCTGTCCCATCACACTCACGCCCAATTTCCCCTAAACTGCCACAGCTAATAATTGGGCCCCTATGTCAGGAAGGAAATCAGGCCCACTGTTCTAACTAAAACACACATCCCTCACCCCTCCCTTTATCCTTCTTTCTCCCACCTTTTTCCCTCTTGCTCTCTTCTTCCCTTCTCTACCACCTTGCTCCACTTATACAGTGGAAATATCAGCTCCCTGGATAGAACACAGACACCTCCTCCTCAGTTCCCCTCTTCTTCCTCCCCTGAGTTGTTGTGCGTGCGTGCGTGTGTGTGTCTGTGTGTGTGTGTGTGTGTGTGTTCAGTGGGGGTGTACGCTGTGTGACAGTGGTAGCCTCAGGGCCAGGTTGCTGTTGACAGGGACGAGGGTCTCTGATTTGAGGAGAGCCGTCACACCAGCGACTGCAGCTGCCTCCCCGAGTGACACCTCCCTGTTAGTGGGGGAGATGTGGACACGTGTGTGTGTGTGTGTGTGTGTGTGTGTGTGTGTGTGTGTGTGTGTGTGTGTGTGTGTGTGTGTGTGTGTGTGTGTGTGTGTGTGTGTGTGTGTGTGTGTGTTAGCTGGCAGTGTTGACGGTGGGGTTGATGGACTGACTGGCTGCCTACAGTGCTCAGGACAAACAGGGAAACTTTCCCTGATGAGCTGACAGGTCCTCATGTTGAACACCTAACTGGTCTCCTGTTGGCGCTTGGACAAAGTGCAGAAGAGGTGAAGGCAAGAAAGAAGAAAATGAAAACACAAACCAAGCAGGTCAGAGAAATAAAAAAAGAGGTGGAAAAGGAAACTAAACAGCATGCAGTCCTAATGTGCCATGCTTGTGTGGAGCGTGCATATATATGTGTGGGTTTGCGTGTCTATACTCGTGTGTCTCCAGAGACTGGGCTGTGTAGATCACAATTCCACCATATCTAATTTCATTAATGTGATCCCCTGTCCATCCCCTGACAGCTTAATAGCCATTATTTGTGGGTCCCTTCAAATAAATTCTCAGCAGTAAATTGCAGTCTGTGGAAATCGAGATATAAACGCCACCCTGCATTACTGTATAATATCTTTCCCTTTAATTAACTGAAAGCCATGCTGACATTTATTGGATTGCAAGTTACTTGTTAATGGCAATAAATTGCGAAACAAAAAAAAGAATCATTGCTTATTTTACATCAATAATTTGTGGACCTTTTGCTAATGATTATTCATTACTCGCCTATGGGGACTGTCGTGTTTGGTGAGCTAAAGTGAATGAAGAATGTAAAGATTTAAGTGGGCAGCATCTACTTAGTGTTATGGCTTTGGTGCTGTGCATTAAATGCCTCGCTCTGTTGCCATCCCTTTATCCTGTCTTCTGCATCTGGCTTTTGGTGAAGAATGTGTTCTGTGAAATTTATTGCATGGATTTCATTCTGTCAGACTGAGCTACTTTCATGGAGAAAGCGTTACTTTTCAGTGCAGCATTTGGCAATCACGAGTGTATTCTCATTTTAACCACGCGGTTGGAAAACTGAACTAAAGTCAGTCAACGTACTGTCCTGTGGGCATGTTTGCTGTGTTTTTGTTGAGAGGTTTTGTAATCATCTTTATGAGGTTTTATGGATGAGTCACGTTTCCCCTCTTAACAGCTGCATGCCATTCATTACTCCAGTTCATCATTCAGCAAACTTCTGGGTGTCATTCTTCATCATAGCATATCCCATGTAAAGTTTTTCATTACTAATAATAAGTCAGATCTTTATTTTCTGAATGATTTTGAAATAATACACTTACTATTACTTCATAAAGTGCATGATCACTAGCACTTTATGAAGCAACATTTGAAATGTCACTAAAGTACAACAGCACATTTCAACAAAAAGTGCACAAAAAGTCCTGAAGTTGGTCAGTCGATATTATCGGCTGTTACTGGCTTATCGCAGATATATCAGTATTGGTGTATGTTATCCGATATGTGCTTCATTTTTAAAAACTTCTATAGGCATGATTTTATGTATATCGGATCCTTTTTTTAATTCAAGTTTAATATATAGGTAGATAATTAATAAATTATCAGTGAAGTTTACTGTTTCAATGCATGTATGTAATAATGTAAAATATCTTACCTCCATTACATATCTTGTCACTACATTTGAGGGATCATTGCACAAAATGTGTGTTTAATCTCTCTATATAAGCTAATATAGCGATATCTGCATTTTTTTACTCCCTAATATAGGTATCGGCATTGTCCCCAAAAATCCAGTATCGGTAGGGCTCTATGGTAAAGTAAATTGCAGGGAGAAAATTCAATTTAACGGCACAGTTTTTGAGGAATAAATGGGAGTTTTGAATTAAATTGGAAGAAATTGTTCAGTCACTTCATATGCTTTAGAAAAAATCAGTTAGTAAAGGTAAAAAAAAAGGGACAAATAAACCAATATCATGTTACTGACTTAAGAATTTAATCAGAAATCTGTTGCTGATTTCTTTTTCTCTGAACCTTTATGTGCACACAAGATAAAAAGTGTTTGCAGTATACAGTATGTGTTGACAGCAACATACAGACCTTAAGGCCTCTTTACCTGCCGCATTTAGTTTGCAACGACTTTCAATTAATAAAAAAAAAAAAGCATTGCTGTGCAGTAAAGGAACCAATTTCCCTCTTGCTGCCACTCTGTGTGTGTGTCACTCAGTTGCTACCAGCTTGCTATTTGGAGGAACATATTCCCTGTCGTAGCGGGCACCCGTCAGTGGGGCGGGTGGCTCTCATCAGGCACTGCCACTTGCTCGGTGCTGGCATTGATCTGGCGTGGAGGGAACGGAGATCTGACAGCCCTGCCACAAAAATCAGACCCTTCAGACGCCAGGAAAAGAGACTTACTCCCCCACCTCTCTTTGCACTCAAATGTGCGCACATTCATGCACACACAAACACGTACACAAAGTCAAAAAGAGCAGTCAGTCAGAGTGCACGCATGCAGCTAGGGCCTGTCAGTGCAGATGTAGTTGACGTGGCTCTACATGAGAATGACTGGGGACGAAGAGGATTGCAAGTGGAGGGAGGGTAGAAGAGGTGGGCATCAGGCAGACAAAAACAGAGTTTAAATGATGGGACATGAGCGAGAGAGCCAGCCCACAGTCGGCCTGATGACCCCAGTGTACACTCGCTTTATAGCAACCTCTCTACGTTGCTATCCTGCCCTTGGGTGTTTGCCCGGGTTATCCTTTCTTCTGCATCATCTGTTGACTCCTGGTTGTGGATATGACCAGAGACAGGCTCTGAGAGAGATGTCCCTCTCCAACGATATCACGCTGTGTCTCTCACACACTTGTCTCAAATGCCTCTTACTCATCCCTTCTGATGCCTCCCATCAACCTGCGAATGAGCAACTGTGACAGGGAGAGGAGAGAGACAGAGGGAGACAGAAAGGGAAGAGGGGAGGGGGGCGAAAGAAGGGGGCATTAGAGAGAGCTGTTTATTTTGCAAGGCTGACAGAAAAGTCTCTGAAATGCTGAGCTGGGATCATGTTGAGTAACATAGACTGTGACTTTTTAGGGGAGAAACAACCTGCTTTGGTAAACTGGGAATGACTTTGGAATAATCTGGATCCTCCTCTTCATATTGTGGAATGACAGAAGAGAAATGCAGATCAGCAGTTCATAGTTGCAGATTTAGAGAACACACACAAACCGTCTGAAATGACAGGTCAATCTCCACATTTCTGTGGTTCAAAATGTCATCCCGCTTGTCCTTTCTCTCCATCTCTGTCCCACTGGATCATTTTTCTACACCATTGTGTTTCCTGCATGTGTGTCCACTGCAACATTGAAACTCTATCAAATGGTTTTATCAAAGATCAGGCAGAGACCAATTTCACATTTTGCAGTAAAAAGGGAACCTTAAGGTTCTCTTGAAGATGAAAATCCTGGTCCAAAGACAGATTCTTAAGACAATCTTTGACAGAACAAGAAGGAAAAGTATGTAAAATGTATTTTGTAAAGTTGGGCATAGCATTGGTTTAAAACAGGGTTTTCATCAAGGTGATGACAATAAAAACAGAAACACATGTTTGCGCTTTGTATCTGATGCAATAATGTTTATTTCTGGTGCTCTGTCTACAAATGCAATCGATCTGCTTTTACAATTTCCACCCAAGTGGAGACCATGTGGGGTGTGAGGGACGGGGGGAAAGGTGGTCTGTGTTTAAATATCCTGAATTAAGAAAAGGCCTTGTACATACAGTATATGTACAAAATGTTTCTTTTCACTTGCTAATCAAAGATGATTTTTGAAACTTTATGTACTCTCACACATTCCTCAAATCACAGCTGGCATTATGTTAAATAAATAATCAGAATTTTCATCAACATTCTCTGATAAGCAACAAAACACACAAAGATTCCTAATTAGATGATACAAAGATAAGACAGAGGCTACACTCCCAGTAATTTATCAGGAAAGAACAGGCTTAAACAAAACTGTGATAGGTTTACACGGAATCACCAGCTTGTGGCTTTAAAACCAGCTTTCTTCACATGGATCTTTAGTTAATCCAGAGTTATCTGCACTTCCTTTACATAATATTAGCTCAACCTCCCCCAACACAAAGGGAATAAATCTTATCAGCCATCTGGACGGTGCATTTACAAAATGATCAATTTCAATCAAAGGAAATTAGAGGAGAGCTTGATGTATTTGACAAATAGATCATTGGCCTGCTTTAACTCTGACCTCAATGTGATGCTTTGTCGGACTATAATCTCTTTAGAATTATTGGAGCTTTCAATTAGCCAGATTAAATGACACAGCAGAGAAACATGTTGCTGATACGGAGAGGTGAGGCTGCTCTGTCTCCGTTTTCTCACAATTCTGTTTCTTCACTTTTACCAAAATCTTTCCACTGAATCTCTGTTTTAATGCCCACCTCCAACCCCGTATTGTAAACTGTCTAGAGGCTTGTGTGTGTTGTTTGGGTTGAGACATTAGACAAGTGCTGCTGATGACAAGATATTACAGGAGGTAATGGACACAAAGCATACATTTTTTCATAGTGTCACTAAAGAAAGAAAGCGTTCTTTTTAATGGCACACAGAAATATCCACACACACTTGTTTCTTTGTTCACAGTTGAAATAAAAGTTCACAGCTCCTGGAGAGGTGAAGTCCTCTGTTGTCAGACCCTTACAAGTCCTCAGTGTTGTCTGTGAGAGAGAGCAGTGTGCTGTCTGCAGTGGGGCCTTGTCACTATCCAGTGTGTGTGTGTCTGTGTCTGTGTGTATGTGTCCTGCTCCAGCCTCAGCCAGCAACATCACACAGCCTGTGCTGTGTAAGCCTGAGTCCCAGGGGATGTGTTACTGTGCCTCTGGACCGGCGCCTCTGAGCCTCCTTCCCCACCAAATATTCTGGGACCCTATGGTCACTGGCTCATAATCAAACCTCGGGGGCCCTCTCACCATGTACGCACACACACACACAAAATTCTATAAGAAGTGATATGTGCAATGTAACATGCACTTGCATATTGTAGATATGGATATCTGCAAAATGCATACCTACATACATGCACAAAAGATTAACACAATCACACTGACGCATGCCCATGTGACTGAATGTCTCATCTGGAGGCACTGTTGCCAATGTCTGAGTTTAACTGCATTTGTACTATTATTTATGCATATTTACAACCTCTTATTTACAACCGCACTCAGTTGAATTACATTATATTGTGCTGTTTGAGCTGAAATGAGCCTGTAAACAATGTGTACTAATAAAGGGAACAGTCTGTTGTCTATGCATGCATATGTTAGACATGGTACAAATCACCCTTCATACATACATGCACATTACAATGTAATGTCAAACTTTTTTGAGTACACAAGAAGCACAAGCAAGCAGGGGCAGAAAAAAGAGTTTCTATATGCACTGGGACAAATTCACAGTATTTTTTTACATTGTTTGATAGAGAATAGACCCTAATGTCTCTCCTTAAATTTCCTGTTAGGTACTAAAACAAAAGTAATACAGTAATACAAACTTTATTTTTTTATTTTTTATTTTTTTACATATAATGTGTAAAATCTGCCTGTTTAAGTGATTTATTGAAGCTGTATTGTGCATAGGGTTTGGGTCTCCAATTCTGGTGATTAAGTAAAATATTTCAAACTGAGTTGCATTTTTTATGGCCTCTGCACCATACATTAAATTAATAAGTCATAATTTTTCCACAGGTTTCCATGATATTCAGAAGCCCACCACTATCCGAAATGTTTGAAGCCTTGGGGTCTTCGACTGAAACCAAAAACAAAAAAGTTTTGTGTGATGGTCGCACAAAAGTGAAAAAATGGAAATACTGAATTAATCTCTTTTCGATCGTAGAATACAACATGACTTTACAGACCAAGGTGATAACTCATTAATAAAGAGTGAAATGCTATTGGCCCTCAGTGGATTAGTCACTAAACTGCAGGTGCCAAGTTTTTATCAGGAAATGAAGCTTTTGAATTAGAAAAAAATGCTGGACAGTCTGAACAAAATCTACCACTGCAAAAGGGAAAATCTCAGGATTTATCTATTTATCTGTTTGTGTATTTATTACATTTGAACAAGAGGGATGTTGAATAAGGTGTTTTTTTAAAAATAATTTATTGAATGAAAGTGATGCAGTTGAATTTACATTGTTACTATTTCAATTGAGACTTTTCTTTTATGTGAACATTTTTTAAATTATTATATTTTATTCCTTTTTCAGACTTTCATAAAGGTATTCTAGCATGTTTCAGAGGGAAATCATCAGGCTGTGCAGGACCACACTATGCAGGTAAAAAAACAAACAAAACAAAAAAACAGAGGTTAATATTCAGAGCCCTTGTTTATCTTAAAGTCAACCACTGGCCCTACACAGTAGATTTCCTGCAAGATTTCCTGCAAGATCTCCATTATTACCAATAGAGTGAAACAGGTGCTAAACTTCCCACCTCCCTACACACACACACACACACACACACACACACACACACACACGACACACACACACACACACACACACACACACACACACACACACACACACACACACACACACACACACACACACACACACACAGTGTTTGAGCCATAAACCCCTTTCTGCCAGCAGCTGATGCATGGCACCCTGTTGACACACACTAACAGTGATATATACCAGTGGATGAATCTCTAATTAAGGTTTGGCAGGGAGTCCACAGTTACTTAGTGCCACACTTCATTATCTGCCCATACCCCTGCTCCAGTGCTACAGGCCCATCGTTGATTTAAGGTAACGTAGAAAATCTCCACACTACATTGCATCTGTTTCCTCTCTCGCAACATTTTTCTGTGTCCGGTTTATTTAATGTTTGGTTTCAGCAAGAGTTTAAATGTAAAATCACAATATTGAATTTATTTGACTATCTAAGCTCTGTGTGCGGTCTCACTTGTCACCAAAAACATATGACAGTCAGATAAAACATAAAAGATGAAGAATATTTGGAATTTTTTACAGCAAATTTAAACGATGATATAAATGCTGAAATTGCAGACTGGTGGCTCTAACACATGACATATTTTTGTTTTCTTGAAGAGAAAAACACACACCAGCCAATTTGCAGCAACTGAAAAATTCCTTCCTGTCTGATAAATTAGACAGCATTATGAAACAGGTATTGCTCCTGGGCTCCGCATGCAATGAGCGAGCTGCGTTACGTCTGATTGCTACATGCACCATGACAGGGAGAGGTCAAGAGTCCTGACCTGTGATGATGGCCGGGGTGACAGATGTCATGTCAAGTTTGTTACGGCTTTGTTTTAATGACGGAGTGAGTCACCGCTCGCGTACACACAGGGTCACTGTTGAACACATACTGGATCACTGTCACGCAATTTTCATTCCTCTCTGACGCAATATACTGTAACAACTTATGATCGGACTGTCACTCAACATAACAATGTCCTGTTGTCCTGCTGCAGAGCTAATCTGCGCATGAACGGGTGAAAATATAAGCACAGTAAAATACAAAGGGTGTAACCACACACAGCACATTGTGATCATTAATGGAGAGTGTAAAGTCCGCTCACTTAATAGTGATCTCCTGTAATATCCCATTTTGACAAAATCAATAAATACATTTTTAATGCAACTTTTCTCTGGTTGGTCATGTCAAAATTCTGCAACCTACAGTATAACATTTCTCGGTTTCTAACACAACCTATCGTCATTTAATGTTCATTATCTTCATGTCCATACTAGTGCTCTGTATTCTCTTTCTTTTTCTCTTTTCGCTCTAGGCCCCCATTATCTCTCAACCATGGCCTTTTTTTACATCATTGTTTGACCAGTGCAGAGACCTACAAGTGTCTACAACATATAACAAACGAAACGAGGACTACAAATGAATCACACGGGGGGTGAAATTCTTTAAGAAGTGTTAAATGCTGAGTCGTGTTAAATTACAACCAAAGAAAAGAGACTCTCTAAAGAATTAGAACTTAATTAGGTCTTAATTAGCATAATTATGCATGCTAACAGTGTCTCGACAGAATAGCAGTTGTCAGGAGGGTTGAACCATCTGTAACGGCAGAGGATTAATACATCATCTTTTATATCCAACAACGCTTTACCTCTTCTATCTCAAAGTGCTTTTCATTAATCAATTTCGCTTTTATTGGAGAGGAAATTTGGCATTTTTCATTATGTGCCATTATACCTCTCCCTTTGCAGCTATAACGGGTCTAATTAGGCCTCAAGTGTATCCTCAAACACAAACACTTGAACAGACAGAGACAGAGACGTGCTCACTCACACACACACACCACACACCACACACATGGTCATTTACTGCAATTGACAGTGTAGTGTTGTGTTGACCACACTTAACATGGGTGACATGGGCAGGGTCTGGTGGTGAAGAGGGGAAAGGGTGAAGACAGAGGTAAGGGTGGGGAGAGGTGAGCAGATTGACAATGAGGAGGAGGAGGAGGAGAGGCGGAGAGTGAGCAGAGGGAGGAGGATGTTAATAATCAATGAAAAGTCTTGAACTTAGGAAACCCTTTTCATGTTTGGTAATCAGCTAAGAGTACCTGTATCACCTCCATAAGCTAGAAAGGAGATGAGGGCGGAAAGAAGAAACAAAGAAGTTGAAGGAGGACAAAAATATGAGATTCCCTTAACTTTGTAGAAAAATCTGACAAAACAAAATTTTGTGCAAGTTCATTTTCAATTAACTGACATCAGCTGCCACAAACACCTTCAGTCACCACTGTTCAAGTTTTATCTCTTGCGTCTATAACTGAAAATAAGTTATTATTTTTTTAAACTTGGATTATAAAACAATTTTTATGAAATATAGAAAGACCAGTTTGATAAAGTAATCCCAATCAAATGTCAATTTACTAGCTTTTCTCAGAGCTTTCAACACAGTCTTCATTAGTGGATGGAGTTTGGTAAGTTGTCATGCCGATGAAGCTCCTGATATGCAGGCAGGCTTATAAATTAAGTCCAAAAGTTCATCAATGACTTTGAAAATAGTTTGACAAAACAAATCCAAGTCCAGTGTCAATACTAGTGTAATGCTGGTGTGTGTTAGCTTCACCTTAATTATTTCTACTTTAGGTCGTGGCTAAGAAACAGCACAGGAACAGCTTCTTCAGAGGGTATTGTGGTGGCATCACCATCACACCAACAACAAACCGCCCAATCTAATCTAATGTAAAGACTACAGACACATAGTGTCACATAAAGTAGCTCCCAAATTACATAAGAATAATATATTCATCCAAATCATTAACTATTATTCAAATCCCATTATTTTGTCAAACTATTTTTCCAAAATCAAGAATGAACCTGCATGCTGGAAAGTTATTTGAATCCCTGGTATATGTGAAGAAATGCAAAACTACGAGGGACACCTTTATGATATAAAAGTTCATTTGAATTACTTTCTGCTTCCTCGTTATGCAAATGTGCCAACAAGTAATTCTGGTATCTTCTCTTGTTGAATTTCCACTTCTCCCCTTTTTCCTATATTCCATTTGAGGAATCAATATCTTGATGGATAACAAGCATGGCACATCTCACCTTCCTCTTTAGGGAAGGGTGACAGAATCACTCCCAGTGCTGCCATTTCCATCTACTGGCCCTGCACCACACACACTGACACACGTTGAGGTGTGGTCAGGGCACATACACACCGTAGCTGCAATCTATAAGAGCCCTGAGCCTTAGGCGACCTTGAGACACTCCACTCACTTTGGCCTTGCCAATAGCATAAGTGTGTGTGTGTGTGTGTCTGTGTGCATGCAGGTATGTATGTGTAGATGTGTATGTGTGAGTACGTGTCGAGCATAAGTCTGCATTTCACCTAAGCATATTGGCAGAAACTCTCCTAAAATCATGGACATAAAACTGTTTTAGCTGGTGCATATTCTTATTCTCTTCATATGGTATTTAAAGTGGGAGTCGATCACTTGAACAAGGTCTCCCCCTCTCCTTTCTCCCCCGTCTCTTCCCCCTTCCCCTTCCTCTCCCAGGCCCACAGGGACATTAGCATTATCGATGAGCTCACCCCGTCACCTCAGACACAGGCTCTTAAAAGAGAATAATTTCATGCAAATGAGATATTGATGAGCTAATGATTAATTGGCTGCCTGGCTGTGTTAATATGCAATAGCTGTCGTGTAATATGCATTTCTAATGACTCTGTCTCAGTGTGTTCAAACAAATGGGTGACTTTGATCATTGGGGTACTCAGAGGCTTTCCAGCATGTTAGCTTGGGGATAAAGCTTTGCCTGAGGGGTTTGTGCAAACTACCATGGGAATGCAACCAACGGGAAAAGGGACTTTCCTTTATAGTGTTTGTATGTGTTTGTTTGTTCTCAAACTTCAAATAAGCAAGGATGAGTTTCTGAACTATACAGCATGTTTACTATCAAAACAATAATTTTGTAATACCCTTACTCATATTAGATGTCTGTAGGGATACATGGATAACATTTAGCCAAACAAAGATAGTCCAAGCTTATATTATCTTTTGCAAAGTCTGACAACTGTCAAAGTAGAAAGTAATAAGTAGAAATGTGCAGCAGGCATTATAATGCTTGTCAATATTCAACACTTCAAGTGTACCAGTGTGATGAAAACCGACATAGACTGCAAAGTTAAAACTCGACTGACCAGGCACAGCAAAGGGTGCTGTCTTCTGTCCTACCAGTGACAGAATAATGATGGAAAATATATTTCATGTACAAAAGATCATATTTTGTGTTTCAAGTGAGAAGGGACAAGGGAGATAAGGATGATGTTACTTGATAATTTAGACAGATATATAACATAAAAGCACAGTATGTAGAGGGATGTGGCATCAGAAAAAAGCCACATCCTGACGCTGATTCTAAAAGCTAACAAAACATTTTGATTCAGATCAATTATGATAAATTATATTATACTGAAAATGGTTATCCTACCTCAAGATTACCCAGCATGCAACATAACAATCAATTCAGAGTTTTATTTAACAATTTTCTCTCATGTTGTCTCATATCCTCAGTATCTTGAAAACTATTAACTATTAACTTGAATCTTAATGCTTTATTTGACTTAATTTAAATTTAAATGAGTCAATATATATATATTTCTGTACATATATTAATTAATGTTTTTGGTTAGAATGTTCTGACTGCAATATGCTGCAAAACACGTTTGAATGGTAAATGGCCTGTACTTATATAGCGCCTTTCTAGTCTTTTCGACCACTCAAAGCGCTTTACAATACATTTCATTCACCCCATTCACACACATTCATACACTGATGGCAGGAGCTACCACGCAGGGTGCCAACCTGCACATCAGGGGAAGCTAATCATTCATACACATTCATACACCGTTGGCACAGCAACGGGAGCAATTTGGGGTTAAGTGTCTTGCCCAAGGACACATCGACATGTGGACTGGAGGAGCCGGGAATCGAACCGCCAATCTTCCAATTGGTGGACGACCGCTCTACCTCCTGAGCCACAGCCGCCCCTTTTGTTGAGTTTTGTCGAACTCAACAAACCGTGTGTGTGTGTGTGTGTGCTTGTGGGTGTGGGTGTGTAAGTGGCTGCATGGGGCTATGAATGTGCCTAATCAGACTGACTGCAGCTGCCCTTGGGGACTTGTATGGATCTGTCCAAGCGTCATTCAGTCTGTCCATCTGTCTGTCTGAAGCAAGGGGAGAAATGGTGTGTGCGCATGGCACCAATAGCAACCAATAAGGCAACCAAGTTTCAGGATTTGGTGTGTGACATGCTTGATACAGGACCTGAAGACAGATGGATGGAGAGACAGAACTGGACAGGCAGACCTGTGGCCAGACCTGTCAAAAGAGATAGGTCTGCTGACACCTGTGAGTATCATGACTGACGTGTGTGTGTGTGTGTGTGTGTGTGTGTGTGTGTGTGTGTGTGTGTGTGTGTGTGTGTGTGTGTGTGTGTGTGTGTGTGTGTGTGTGTGTGTGTGTGTGTGTGTGTGTGTGTGTGTGTGTGTGTGTGTGTGTGCACGCACTGCAGAAATGGCAGTTGATGGCTGCCACTCAGATGACTAATGTGCCATCAGTTGAGTGACAGGGGAATGCGCTGTTGCCCTGACCTGCTCATTTAATCACCAAGTGTCCAATGAGGCCTCCCACATTGTTAGCTGTAAACATCTCAGGTTATTCACTCAGGGAGGTGTGTGTGTGTGTGTGTGTGTGTGTGTGTGTGTGTGTGTGTGTGTGTGTGTGTGTGTGTGTCCATTGTGTTTAAACTTGCTGCTGATGGTGTGTGACAAATGTGCACATGTAAGTGTTTGCAGTTGTTTAATATTAGCACTACGCCCATTTTTTTGATGGGGCATCGTTTCATGCAACAAGCAGCAACATCCAATTTAGCTTCTGTCTAAAATTTACAAATATAAACTGGTCAGATTAGTATACATCAACAAACGGGATACTCAGAAAATGTTTATAAAAGATAAAACATAAAATATGGTCTTGATGGTGGAGATAAAAGCCCAAAAGTTCCTGTGTTTAATGTCTGTAGGTAGGAACATCTCAAACATTTCAGGTTTGAGATGTAATCAGTTAGGGTTTAGGATTTGTTCTGTAGAGAAAAGAGTAAAAAGTTGTAATTAATGGATTCTAATTTAGATTTAAATATTGATTGCTCTAAGCTTTGTGTCCATGTTTCTCCCTTGATATCTTTTAAATTTAAATGGTAACTAAAATGTTGATTCAGTTGTGCTTTTCACTTCCTAAAATATCTAAAGAAATCAGAAGAACAGCATTTTGATTTAAGGTTCTATCTGACAGCATCTTCATGACACATTTCAGCATTTAGTTTACTGAAGAACAGTTTTTCTGATTAGATTTGTTGGTGTACTACTCTACTATCTGTACTTATATGTGTTTACTGTTATTAAATCTTGCCTGTTTTCCTATTTCCTCTTCAATGTAGGAACCCCGGAAAACAAACTGATACATCTGGTTTTTTTTTTTTTTGGTTTTTTTTTATCTTGTAGTGATTTATTTAATCAGAAGGAAACATGCATTTCCAGTGGACTTTAACTAGATAAATAAAGGATAACAAATTCATAAATAAAACCACAAAGTTGTAGGAAACCTCTACTTCAGCTTTAATTCTGCAGGTGTCAGTGTCTGTATACAGTATATACAGTTAGGGTCTGCCTTCCAGCCAGACTATCTCCCAGCCTGCCACTGTGGGTGGACATGGGGAGAGCTATACGTCATCAGCATCGAAAGAATGGAGCAGTGTTGGACAGATAAGAGCAACAATGAGTTTCCCAGCTGTGATAAATCCTCCGGTCAGACAGCGCTCCTATTTCCCCTCTTTCATATATGGGCCGTTTTATTGAATTTAGCCACTGATAAATAAATGGACTGCCACAGACCTGTTTAAGCCTGCCCTGAGGAAGATACTTGGCAGGAGTTTAAACAGTTGGCCCTCTCTCTTGCTTTTTCTCTCTCTTGTGATAGTGATTTTGTTAGATATCAGAGAGAGGCATAGGGATATTGAGAAATATGAAGAAAGGCAGACTGACAGAAAAGTGCAGATAAAATCCTAGATGAATGTGAAGACAATCACAGAAATCATTGCATTTTCACAGGAGCAGTAAACCCTACATATATGAATAAATAGACCAGGAAGCTGAGACAATTTTCAGACAACATTACAAGTAAGCAAGTATGGAAAGTGGACTGATGGATTGAAATTTGAATCAGGACTGAAGCTAAATTCTTGCAGCAGAATATTTAAGGTGCCATTATAATCCACCAGGAGTGCCTGCAGCCATTTATACCAACTCACATAATGATTGGCCTACTGTGTGGTGGTAACAATAATGTCAGTGTTTGAACATTTCTCTTATGCTCTGATGTTGTGTGCCATAATCCTCATATTTAAATCACCATCGTGTCTTGACCCTCTATGACTTTTCACCCTGTATTTGAGTATTGCCATTCATAACAGCTATGAATACTTTTTCTGTTCAACATGGTTGGACTGTCATTCTGAGTCTCTGTCTGTAAAGGTCCTGTAAAGGTCCACAGCAAATATTTTAACTTGTCAGAGTAGGAAAAGCACAGGTATTACTACTAATTACTACTATAATTACTAATATTAAAAATCGCTCCATTATATTCAAGTATCCCAGTAAACCATGCCTGTGTGACAGTGAGCAAGCATGCACAATATCTGGACCTTGAAACTGAAGCAACAAAGAGGAATTCAATCGTCATTAATTTCATTATTTACACATGCTTTTCAAACTGTAACACTTTAAAAATGGCCTATTCAGTCAGTACCAGTGCATGTAGTCATTTTAGGCCAGGTTAAATGTCAAAGTGGGATAACTTAAGAAACAGTCAGGGCACACAAATAAGTGTAGTCCAAACAGTCCAAGCAGCTGATGAGACACACCTGAGAGGTGTGAAGTGAGCAAGGGGAGTATGTCAGGTTCTTAAATTTCTTACACTGTTTTGCTGAATATCAGTGTTATAAAAGATGCAGCCTTTACTGTTTCAGAAACCTGTTGATAATCAAAAATTAAAAAACTTCCCTGACATGTCCAACTATTTGAATTCCCTGTCTAGTAAATCTGTTGATCCATCTGTGCATCCAATCCAAGAGATACCGTACCATGAAATGTATTTATGGAATCTAACTTTTTTTTTTAAAACCCTCCCCATGTTGGTCATTAAATGTAATTCCCCCTGAGGAACAATAAAGTTAAAGTTGAAGTAGATGACTTTCACCCTGGTGCCACACTTACATACACCTGTAGCTGGAGCAACAGCCAACCTGTCCACTTACTGCTGAACTGTAATAGACTTGGTGGACCTCTTAGAATTTTTTGTTGAAAAAGTATTTTTTAAATTCTAAAACAATTTGAAAGTCTATAATATTTTCTGTAAAATAACCAAAACAGATACAATTTGGCATTTATGTAAGACATGCCTTGAAAATTACAAAAAACAACAACATAAAAAGTAATTTAGAATGTATATTTTTTTGTAAAGGGTATTAAAGAGAAGCATCATCTTTATTATACTTTGTAACTTACATTGCAACAAGGGTTCAAACCAAACTGAGCCTTACTTTAAGACATTTTATGACATTTCATTTACTGTAAGTTTGTGGTTCAAGGATATAGCTGGCAATTTTCTACATTTTTCTTAATGTCAACACATTTTTGTAATACGTGGTACTTTGTACATTTCCCAAAGAACCTCAGTTCAAAAGGTTGTTAATTGTAGCACAACAAGCTAGTAAAAACTGCAAATGAAACTGTCTTCCCTCACAGTGATGCCTGCCACATACAAACTTTCTCTCCAGAGATGGAAAATGTGATTTATTAGTGTTTGAAGCCATTTCTAGTGCCCATATTCTTCATGGCAAAGGAACAATGGTGCAATGGTGTGGCTCACTGATGTGTTTTTAATAGTTTTCGTACAACAACGGAGGTCTAAATGTATAAGATATAACAGGCTTTGAATATGGACACAATACTAGTAAGTAGGATCACCTCATTGTTGGTTTGTTCTCTGCACACAGATTTGTTGATAATAAGAAAAATATAGGAAAACGCCAGCCATATCCTTTAAGTAACTTACTTAGTTGATTCACAGTCGAAAGTCCATGTTCTGGTCAGATCTAATCAAGGTAAAGATCCATTAGGTTAGTATGCAAATGTATGTATATGAGGGTCATTGATTGGGGTGAGCATGCTGTTTTTAAGGCCTGGTGATGCTGATGAGCAGGGAAGGGTTGGTGTGACCTGTCTGGGTCTAACTCAATACAGTGTCACATTACAGCACAGCTCAATCACTTACCATCCTGTGTAGAACAGGTAATAATGTCACTTCCTGTTGGACCAGAGAGCATCACAAGATGAATGTGACCTCTACAAACCTATAGCGTGATGTTGATGTTGCAGCCTTACCTGGATCCTACATGTGGTCTAATGCTTTTACTCACAGAGGCACTCAAATGATCTGAGGAACTTAAACATTCAGGTACTTCGTTGGATCTGAGACCATCATTTATCTGAACCAGGAGGGAATTTGGAACATAATATCCTGGCAGCAGGAGGCAGAGCACAGCAATACAGTTCCTTCCCAAAAGTTTGATATAAATCAGAAAATGGTGAAACTATGTTCCATTCTGTGTATTGTGCAGAAATCATTCAACGCAGTGCTCAGTGGAGGCTGTGGACTGTCACTGCAGCTGTTTTCCTAGTGACAGGTGCGTTTTGTGAATTTGAGATGAAGGTGCCGTTAAGAATTTCAGAAAGAAACAAATAGTCACCAAATGATACTAGTTTGATTTCTAGATTACATGACATTCACATTAGGAAACATGTTTATATTTTACTGTACCTGTAAATGTTAATTATAGTGCTTAAACAATCAACTTATTAATAATTTAGTTGTTAAACTTAATCAAAAATAATGTTGATAATTTATCACTTTTTTCACATAAGAAAATTATTTTTAACAGAAAGCCTGAATTACAAACTGGTAGCTTGAGTTTTAAAAGAAAAAATGCAAGCATTTACCAAGCAGGGAGGGTTGAATGAAAATATGCTTTTTGATTGCATTATGGGAAACGTGAGATACATGATTTTTTGTAACCTAACCTAAACTGAAAAATAAAAATCAGGATATCACCTGCATCAGTTTTGAACACTAATTTTTAATCTGTCTGGAGAGTGCCCCAAATTCACACGAGTGCATTATTTCAATCTTGCAGGTCATTTTTATATCATTATAAAATACATATTTTGAGATTTTGTTCTTTTCATCTACATTGGAAAGGTAAAACAGAAACAGAAAAATTTGGCCTAAGCAATAATGATGATTATAATCTGTACACTTTTTATGACATTGTATTGACTAAGAAATAAATACATCAACTCAAAAATAATCAAGAGATAAACTGATAATGAAAAGAATTATATACTTAATTGTAGGATAACATACAGCATGCTGGGCTTCTAATTTTGCAGGACTATAGTTGTGTTAAATCTACATGAAGTCAACAGTATGGAGTGCATGCAAAGAGTGAAAAGTCAAACCTGTCATTTACATTTATATATTTACAACATACAGCATACAGGCCCTTCTCATACTTTCACTTTCATACTTAATACTATTAGTAAGACAAATAACCAATATATCAAATCTGGGACTGTAACCAGGAATTACTGACAAGGTAACTCTCTGAGGACAGGAAACCTTATATGAGCCATACGTACAGTATGTAAACTGCGTCAGAATCCATTGTGGGTGAAGGGTCTGTGTGTATGTGCGTGTGTGAAGTTATACCATCTGCAGTAACAGGACCTGACAGCTCCCACACCCCTCAGTGCAGTGTGTGTCTATGGGCTCATTCAGAGTGACAGTGTAGATTAGGGGTGTAATCCTCGCAGAGCTACAGGAGATCTATCAGTACCCTTGGCTCCAGACACACATGCACTCATTGCACTGGAAATTAATTGAAATGTTAATAGAGGCAAAGACTCCATTCTTAATTGCTTGGTGCTAGATTAAGACAAGATCGTTTATGAAGAGAAATTAAATCAAGATCCAGGGTAATCTTGGTTGTAAAAAAAAAAAAGGTTCCAGGCGCGTGCAGGAAGGTCACAAATGAGCGCTGATTATCACAGTGATAAAACTGCGCGACTGACACCCTGCGTTTGTTAGCAGGTCATGTTAGCAAACTGAATTGGGTAATTAGTTAACAATATGTACTCAAAGAAAGTTCACTGTATTTGTCTTTTTTCCCCCCAAAATGAAATATCTGAGGTGGCAGAAAAATAAAAGCAGTGTTTTGAGTTTTCCCGGATGTGTCGAGGAAAAACACTTAGAGGGAGGCTTTGATCTTAGTTTTAATTAGCTCCTATTCCCCTCTAGTATTCCTCTTTTCTGTATTTGCAAGAAAGCGTACGAACAATGCTCACAACGAAGCCTCTTCTGCCGATATCAGCATTTTACTTAACTTTCCCTCTTAACTTGTTTTTTTTCCCTCCTTACTTCTCAAAGTGTACCCTTTCTCCCTCAAAGTGTCACTGACGTAGGAGCAGCGAAGAGAAGCTCTTAAGAGTCTGTGGTTCTTTCCTCAATGTCCATCTCATTTCACTCATTCTCTCTGTCTTTAAGATGTATCCAACATACCGAGCACATGATAAATTCATCATGTGCATGTTTTTGAATCAATATTAATTTCAGGCCTTTCATGATGGCAAATCAATAGCAGCAACACTAAGAAGCTCCTTTGCATGTTGAGCACCTTGTCTCTGCGAGTGAATGGAGATGTGATGAGAGGTAAGAGAGCATCCATGGTGGTGCCAGCAGGGAGGCCCAAACTCACTCATTATCTCCCCTCAATTAGACCCTCTCGCTTCACCACCCTGGGCCTCCAGAAAGCATGTGTGTATGTGTGTGTGTGTGTATGTGTGTGTGTGTGTTTCTATGCGCCTTCACCCTGCTGAGTTCATCATACAGGCAACTGAGGAGGGTTTCTACTGAAAATCTCCCTCACTGATCACGAAAGACGTAATTGGACAGGCCATCTCTCTCTTACTCCCCGTGTGTGTGTGTGTGTTTGTGTGTTTATTGAATAGTGATACACAGCTCTGGACAGCTGAAGGACAAAATCGAGGATAGAGGAGTTATAGAGGACAGAGGCGACATTACATGAAGCAGCATTGCTACTGACAAACATATAAAAGTTAAGACCAGTTGTATTTAAAGTTAAGTTAGGGTTTATTAGAAACTTAGAGGCGCTTAGGCCTTCATTTCTATTTGTTAAAATGACATTGTACTAACCAAATCAAATGTTGTGATCTAGGAAATGTCATAACTAAAAATCAAATCCATATCCATAGATGGCAAAGCCTAACATTAGTACCCGCATTGCTTTTTGTGAAAATCAGCCACAGTTTACAACAGGCTAGGCTTGCTTTCAGTTTTACTTACAAATAAAGTGGTTGACAAAATCTGTCTAAATTGTTTAGCTTGTTTACAACAAACTGACAGTTTGTGTTTTTGCACTGTCTGACTTCATTACAGCAATGAAGATCTCAGAAGTTACTCTGGTTTGTACAATGTTATCATAACTGATAGACAGTATGATTAACCAGAATGACCCTTTAACTCATTACCAGTCCGTTAAAAGTCCAAGAAAGTACAGCTGTGCTGAAAGACACTGTACCTGTTCAGACTGGTTGTAATGTATCCCAGCAGCTCAGAGGTTCAATCGTTTTTTAGCTGTGTGTGTGTGTGTGTGTGTGCGTGTGTGCGTGTGTGCGTGTGTGCGTGCGTGCGTGCATGCGTGCGTGCGTGTATCAGCAGAGTGACTCCAATCTAACATTCATGAGGCCTGTATGTCTGTGTGTATGTCTCTGGCCTCGTCCTTGTAGTCCTGAAGCACAGTTTATTACACAGGAGGAATTACACACATGACTGTTAGTTCTCTTGACAGCACATTAGCAGGCATACATTATTACATTCACATAACACACACATCAGAGAAATGCTAAGAACAGTGAGCAAGTTTCAAATGAACGACGAAACTTTCGTCTCTCAGCCTATGTGTGAATGTTTGTGTGTTTTGTGCAGAGAGAGAAATAGATGGGTGGAGGTCAATTTGTGGTATGGTTATTTTCACAGTTTTACAAAAAGCAGTGAGAGAGCATCAGTAGGCAGACAGATGGAGATAGAGCGATGGCAATGAATAAAAAGTGAGAAGTAGCAGTGTGTGTGTGTGATTAGCAAAGTGAGGAGGAGCTGCACAAGTTTTGTCTCTCCATCAGTAGCCCAGTTTCTGGTCCCTTGGTGCGCCTTCCTACCCCCCAGAGGGCCAGTTGTTTAGGGTTGCGGAGCCACCTAGGCCTTGATGAATTTCTCCCTGTCAACAAATTAAGAGTTGCTATTGTTGCTGTGACAACAAGGCATCCCGGTCGCCGTGGGGAGCGCCATGGAGACCAGTGACAGAACTCCAGAATTCTCCTAATCATCCCCAGCTGTCAGGAAGCACCTGGCCTGACACCTCTGCTTAAAACCTGTCTCCCAGGCATAAGATAATTACAAGTGCCAGCAGAGAAAGAGAGAGAAGGCAGGGAGAAAGAGAGATATAGTGAGATAGGAGAGAAAGAGAGAATTCTTTCTTATAAGTGGCTGTGTGAGGAAATGGAATACAGGAGGTTTTTTAGACAAGTTTCCATTGAAGTAGAGGAAGTGTTCAAAGGCAAAAGTGGAGTAGAGTGTGGGGAGGTGTCTGGGGTGTCTCCCCTCTTCCCTACAGAGAAGGCCTGGGAGGGGGGTCCCTAGATATCGCTGTGGGGGACAGGTGAGGGACGGAGCTGTCACTGAGCTCATATTCACACATATTCGGAAGACAGAGGCTGTTTGACTGGTCCAGTACAAATGCTCCGTGGATTGCACCACATTTTGGGGTTGTGGAGTATCTTTTTTTCATTGTAATTTCAGAAAAGTTACACCAAAAGTTATAGTAGCTCTGGTTTGCCATATGTATAGTTACAGGGGTTAATGGAATAATGGCTTAGAGAAAGTGTGTACAGAGCTTGCAAAACAAAAACTTCACTGCTGACATGCCAAACTGGTTCTCTGTTTCTGACAAAGAGAAAAACACACAGGGCTCATGTCACACCAGCCCCTCTCTATAACCGGCCTGATTGCTAAGTGAGGAAAATACTTGCCAAATCAAGTGTACTGAGCCGCCAAGGAAGAGCAACACACACATCCGCACAAACGCACACAGAGACACGCACGCTTACGTTTCATTACAACCTCTCATTTCTCTAGCAGTGGGGCCTTCTTTCAGAATAACACTCCTGTCATCCCAGCCACAGGGGGCTAAATTATTCAAATACTCTAATTCTTCCCTTCTTTCCTCCCACCCGCCCTCCCTCTCTTTCCAGCACTCTGCCACTCATAATTTGTCTTTTCATTGTTGCCAATTTAGAGGCAATCCCTCCCATTAATGATGCCAACTGTTCTAAATGGTGTCGGAGCTGAGTGAGCGGAGGAGGAGGCGGAGGAGGAGGGAGATGTCAGGGAGAGCGAAGCGGCGCACGTGCGGCAAAGACAATGCTCGGGATTTTTACAAGCTGCTGTGCAGATATAAATGGATGATATACTGACTTTCACCCATCTCTCTCTGCTGCCCTCCCACATGCTCCGATTGTTAAACAGGCTTTGTTTTATTAACTGTTTAAATGTACATATGTGGCTTTATTTGCCTGTCACCAGTAAGCATATTTTGGGAGATTATGAAATATATCTACATCTGTTTCATATGTAGGGTCTACTCGGATGCATAAAACTCTGGGATTTATTTTCACTACGAATCAATTAGATCATATACTTTTATGGCCATGCCTTTGTATTGGCAAGTGGCAAGCTATCTAAAAAACACTTTCTTTTTGTATTGACTGAATGACAAGTACAATACATCAGCGAGGACAGTGATGATACAGCAAAATGGCACTTACATATACACATATTTTTATTATCCTTTTATGTGGTCTCCTAAGAGTACGGAGAAATATAGGAAATCACATTCAAATCATGAATATTTGAAGTTAAGAAAATCATTTATTTACATGCATCAGTCGGTGTTATGAACAGGAGAAACAATGTCAATATTTCATCTCTGAGAACTTATATGAAGACTCTACCTTGCATTGAAGCTGAAACTGCATGTTTATAATCTGGACATTTCTCTTAAATTGGTTTATGATTTGAACGCTGTCATATTTGCAACACAGAAGCTGCAGCCTGCAAATGAAAAAAACAACACAGAACTAAATTGAAATACTTGCAGGTAATTTACAACATATAAATGTATATCTGTCTTAAGCAGGTGTGATTTGATTAATATATACTGGACCCTCTGACCTTGTCTAAATAAATCAAAATTACAGTTAATAAGTAACTTGTTGGCTGAAGGATGTTGGATCAATGTGGAAATGTAAATAATTATTTTTCAGACATACCTCTCTTCAAAATGAATCAGGGAAATATTTTCTTGTGATGTCCTTTATTACAAACACGACATACACATTTCCATGTTTCATACATTTATCAGCTGCAATTTTCACATTTAGGTGTACTATTTTCACTATTTTCAAGTCTTTCACTGAAACTGAATAGAAGCATTTACATCTTAGCACAGTTAATTATTTTTAGACCTTATCAGAAGTGATCACAATCATAGGTGAATGAGGAGTGAAGATGTGGACAGAAAGAGACACATGGGGAAGGAGAGACAGCCAAAATAAATTTTGATTGGTATGAGAGAGGAGGGGTGAGATACAGAGAGAGAGAGAGAGAGAGAGAGAGAGAGAGTGAGAGAGGCTTGGTTAAGCTGTGTGATGGAACTGGCGCTGCTATCTTAAATGAGGAATCCCATATGAAGGTCTGGATTAACCAAATTTAATCCCTCATCAAACAGACAATAACAGTGCAGCCTAATCCCCCCCAATTCTCAGATTAGCAGCGCTCCTGCTCTCGTCTTGGCAGCGCAGTAGGGGCCGGTGCCGGCCCGTTGAGCTCTCCTCCACAATGACCTCTGGATGAGAATGGGCTTACAAGCCGCGAGCCTGGGCTTCATCACAGCAGCTGCTAGTCAACAAAGTTTCACTGTATGAACAGTTATGTGGAGAAATTCACACGACATGGGATGTTGGAAGAGAGGGCATTTGGGAGTCCTGTATTGACCTGAAATGTTAGAAGTAAATGTTCCATTAGTTTCTCTTGAGTTATTTAGAAATGTTTAATTTTCAAAGTATAATCTATTACAAGTAGGAAATTAAATATTCAAACAAGGTGTTTCACTTGACTTTGAGGACCTTGATTGTACTACAAAACCTCTAATTAGTGGTTGAGATAGGGGGCTGTAATTACCTCTAAGAGTCAGTACCCTGGAGTAAACAAATATGTTCATCAAGCAAATAAAGGATTACTGTGTATGTGCTCACTTCACTCCTTAACCCGTCTGATTCATCTGGGAAATGCAAAGCACAACATAAGGCGAGAGCATGAGAGAGAGAGAGATGGAGAGAAACAGAAAAAAACAAAAACAAGAACAGAGAACGGAGTCGGGCCAGAAACTGCTGACTCTCGCTCTTCTGTGCCAGCTGGATGAGTCGTTTCTTTAGATAAAACATAAATAGGCAAATGCTCATTGGGAATATGTGTTTAGAAATATTTTTTTATGTTTTTGTTTATTTTTTACTTTGAAATGTGTAAATTATAACTCTGTAACAATTTAATCTCAAACTCTTTTAATTTTCTTATAGTTTAGAATAATTTTCTGACTGTCTGTGATACGGCCCCCTAATAATTGACCACATTTAAAGCTTCATGAGGGGGTGCACCCTCAAAGGCAGGACTCAACTCAAGGTCTTGTTAACAAGTTTGTTTTTGCTGATGGAGTCATGCAGCACAAGTTTGGGCATATAGCTGAAATTTTGATTTAAACCTCTGTTGACTATCTCCAGCGTGGTCAGTTTCTTGTGTGAATGCTGAGCTTTAGTTTCTCTCTTAATTAAGGTAATTGTGATTGAAGAGTGGCCTGTTTTAGTGTAGCCTTGGGGCAGAAAAGGTTGTGTTTTTCCAGCGCAAGGCTGATAGTCTGGCTGGTGAAGGTACTCAAACCTGAGACCCTCCAGGCACCAGGAGACAGTATGTATGATGTCTGCTGACCTGCAAAGACCCTGCATACTTAGGTAAAGATGTACAGAGACATGCTGAGACATCTCTGTTGACAAACCAGTGTACCTGAGCGTCAGAGGTGAAGATGGGACATGACAGAGTGCCTGAAAGCATTTTTAAAGACTTAGATGTAAAAAAAAAACCAAAACAAAACAAAAAAACACAGACATAAAGGACTGTGGACTTGGTGGCAATAGTACAAACTTCATGCAAGGCATCTTGTTTATATTTTTTCCTTCATTATTCAAAGTTATCAGCTTAATGTTTGAATCATTAAATTATAATGACTGTTTACACATAGTGAATTATATCTTTTTCCAATGTTATTACTAAGACCATCTCCTGTGTGTGTTACATCTGCAGAAACAGAACATGGGAACAACAGAAAAGTGTATGTCAGTAGTGGACATTCTAGTTTTCATTATGATAACTCATTTTATTTGCTTTGCATGCATTTATGTTATGTGACCTACAATAATTTTAGTGTTTTCTATCAGCAATGTTTATTTTTATTATTAATAATAGGTGCACCAGCATTAATGACTGTAGCAATAATCTTTCCCTCTGTACATTGTGTTTATGTGGGCTTGTGGGCTTGTGTGTATGGTGTGTTCATATGTGTGTGCAATATATGAGCGCCTGTGTGTGTGTGTGTGTGTGTGTGTGTGTGTGTGTGTGTGTGTGTGTGTGTGTGTGTGTGTGTGTGTGTGTGAGCGAGAGAGAGAGAGAGAGAGAGAGAGAGATCTTTGGAGCAGGACAAGTGCAGTAGTTATGGAGCTCAGATGGGCTAATGTTGTACTGGTGCCAAAAACAGTAAAGCAGCCCCCACTGATATCAGTTATTAATATTTAACTGTCCACTATTAAAGTTTAAGGCGGTTGAGATGGAGCTGGGGGGAAAAGAGGCTACTTCATGATCACTGGCTGTACAGCACTGTAAACACGTTCACTAACACCCCTGACAGTGTTACAGTGTGGATTTAGGGAGCAGGAGGCAATAGTGCATGAGGCAACAGTTCTGTGTGGACACACAGTATGTGAACAGAGGACATTGGGTCTGTTAAATGCTTTTTTTCCCTGCATGATTTTTGGAGTAGTCTTCATGTGCATGTAAAAAGTCATAATAAGCGGGTGATTTAAGCTTTTGTTGGGAACCGCTGACCAAAATTAACAAAATACATATGTCTTATAATGCAGATCAATAGATTTAGTGCACAAATACCATGTGGTGAGGCTGCATTTCGCTGCTGTTGATTGTCACATTTAGTGTCCTCAGTCATCAGGGTCCAGTGAAAAGTCTTGTGTAATTTCCTTTGTCATAAAACTCCTATACATTTACTTTTATTTGTTGCTGTAAAGCTGCACTAGAAAACAAATAAAAACGCCATATGGTTTATTGTGTTTTACATTTAATACACAGCCATATGCACAGCCTAATATGAAAACATGAATGAAAATATAACAAAGGGCTTTTGCCTCACACATGCTCCCACATGTTCTTCTTAATCATGCTCAGCAGAAATTTGTCTTTAAAGAACAGCTCGGTGAAATGCGTGATGGTGTTTTTGAGTGCTTTGAAATGCATTTCTCATATTTCTCCTGTAAATTCAATTTGGAGAATCAAGTTATTACACTGGAGGGCGGTGAGAGAACAGTCTTATAAAACTTGTTACCCCATCACTAATCGCTGTTTTCAGTGTTTCTTTTTCTCCTAAGAGCCTGGAGCATGACCTCCCCTTGACGTTTTGAGGTAAACAAGTCAAACCAAGGTTAAAACAGGAAGAAATGCAGTGTGAGAATCAGCGATGTTCCAACTCGCTCATGAAGAGGTTCTATAAAAGAATAGGCTGGCTGGCTAAAAGTGAGCATGAAAAATACCCCACCTCCACGTTGACCCATATCATCCATTATGTGTGGTGATTATGAGAATAGAACTGCCTTATGGGTAGCCACAGTTCCAGGAAACAATAGCTCACTGTCAGGCTGTGTTTTAACTGTAGGATGACCAGCTTTATTACAGTCTGATTATTGAAGCCTCACTGAAGTCTCACCCGCCGCTGTTATTCTGGTTGCTTCACTGAACTGCTGTATCAGTCAATGACCTGCTTCACTTTATATTCAGATAAATGAACCAACAATTGCACCACACACAGGCATTTTCAAAGAGGTCATGACCACAAAGAGAGCACAGCTGACAAGGTTTGTAATAGATGTGGCCTGCACATGATACTGGATCATACACCCACATCTTTCATTCTCATATAAATAAAAAAGAGCTTGAAATAAAAGGTGTGTCTTTTCCTAAACTGCTTTATGTCACAATGCTTCTCATACATAATACATTAATGCAAATGACAATGACCTGCCTTCAGAAATAACAGGAGAACCTAAATCTTTGCCAAAATTAGTCTTTTAATGAAATTTCCCTGAATGCAAAAGCAGGCCAGGTCTGAGCGTAATTCTGCCCAGGAATTAAACTAAGTTGGCCTGGTTTATCTTAATAGCTGATCTCAGCCCAGTGGGGCTGGTATTAAGTCTGTCGGTCGCAGCACAGCGCTCAACGCAATCACAGCTTTGCCTTCTCTAGCGTAGCTTACTCCAGTGACCAGCACAGAATTAACATGTGCATGGACGTGCGCTCACACACACACACAGACACATACACACTCACATTTACACCTGCACACACCACACACACAATCCCACACACATGCCTCAGTGCATTCCAATATGATGTTTCTTCTTTGATATTGTGGATGTAATTATACTGAGTTGATTATAGGGACGATTTGTCCGTGGAATCCCTCCTAAATGTCTAAATATCCAAAACTGTTAGCATGTGACATTCAGTGCAAGCCTCATTTCATGCCAGTATCTATTATAGAAAAAATCACAAACACACATTTATGAATGTTTAGAAAGTGACTGTATATGATGCTCAAGTTAATCATGTTAAAACTATTATTTAGTGTCTTTAATCTCTTTATTTTATGTGGAAAACTGCAGTGAAAAACTACCAAACAATGTTGTTATACATTTAATATTTATCTCAGTACTATATATGTGTATAATTGTGTGTGTGTGTGTGTGTGTGTGTGTGTGTGTGTGTGTGTGTGTGTGTGTGTGTGTGTGTGTGTGTGTGTGTGTGTGTGCGTGCGTGTGCGTGCGCTGCACTTGTTACTTGACGTATCAGCTGACAGAAGTGGGACCTTTGCAGACAGACAGCGCTTAATCATCATGCCATTTGAATTAGAACAGATTAGGTTATAATATCAATATGTGGAAGTGACTAATGCTTCTCTGATTTATGCATCATTATATCGAGATCACAGTTTGTGGTCTATGATGGTATGTGTGGTGTGTGTGTATGCATATGTGTGTGCTGTATGTGCACGTTCATATACACTTATGCATGTATGTATTAAGTCCCCATGAGTTCAGTCCATCCTGAGCATGGCATCTTAGCAGTTTTCTGTCCTTGCCTGTTGTTCACAAGTATCATCCTTCACAGTGTATTGACTGAGTGTGTCTCTCATTCTGGTCAAATAGAGGGGATCTGTGTGCTGAACTGAACTGGCACAATTGTTCCCCTTACAACACCATTGTGTGTTTGGTATATAGCTGCCAGTATCGAAGAGAAACCACTGGTCCCTTTACTCTATTCCAGCACAAAGTGACTTGGGGGTAACTGCCAGTGATAACTAGTAATTACATCCATTTAAAATGTGCATTATTTTACCCCTGCATTGAATAAACTAGTGAGGCAGAAAATTGTCCAGTTTTATCCTCTCTCTTATAAACACACATTTTCGAAAGGAAGCACTTATTTTTGACAGGTTTTATCCTTCAGTGAGGCTAAACATTCTCGAGGAGTTTTCATGTTAATTGTCACAGTGACAGACGGATAGAGGAAGCCAGACGGACAGCAGGACAAATGCACACTCAGTCACAGTGAAATACCCCAGGCCAAAATTAATCTCTCCTGTTCACTGTGGTAACTCTCACCCTGAGCCATTGAACTTTGATAGAGGATTCATCTTTTAAACCTAGACCTTTAGAAAAAAATCTATCCATCTATATATATATTATTTTCACCATTCCACAAAGAGGGCATGATTTCCTGGGTGGAAATACATTTGAATGGACATGTGCTGTCTATTCACTGAGGGAACTTTCTCTTAATACGAGTCTGGCTTCTTCCCTGTATGTGTGGACTTATTGTATGCATGTGGCACAAAGAGTGATAGGAGTCTTTAGAAAAGAGCGAAGCTCTTCACAGATTAGACTCCATTAGCATTTAAGGTACTGTCATAAATTCCTCCCAAAGTGGAGGAGAGAGGCAGGACAAATGAAGTAGGATTAATAAGGGCCCGAGCCTGACCGATAGTGGGGATTGGGAGGCAGGGTCACCTTGGGATAGAGGGGCAGTGTGGTAAATGTGCAATGGGAAGACTAGTAGAGAAGGGTTAAGAAAAAGGTAAGATGGACTTACACATAAAAAACAGACATATGAAATGTTCAGTACAATTGAAAGTTGATAAAAGAAGAATGAGCATGAAAGGTAAAAGGTGAGAGAAGAGGATATGAGCTTACAGTGTAGAGGAACAGAAACACAGTTGGTTAGGTCTGTGACCTTCCCTGAAGGCGACCTCCAGACAAGTAATGAGGTCAACATAAGGAGACAGATAGCTACTGTGTGGGGAGGGATAAGGAAGCGGTGCAGTTGTGTAAACGTACACCTGTTCAATACTTTCTAGTCTAAAACAATACGAACAACTTCAGGTGTCATTTGTTTTCTGTTTCTGTTTGTTTTAGTTCAATTATTACTAATCTGTTTAAGTCTGAGGGACAGATTTGTTAAAGACAGATATGCCATATTCTTTTCCAAGCATGATGAGAGGGGATAAGCTTACTGATAATAATGAAAACTCCCAATCTCTTGCTGTTATCTTACTTCAGCCCTTTACTATTTCCCAAGACTGTACTTAGAGGTAAGAACATCTTCCCAAATGTATTTTCCAAGATGTGGCTTCAGTCATATGGATTGTTAGCATAATGTTGGAAAGTTAAGATACAACTATACACACACTACGGTATGATGTCAAATCATGTCGTAAATCATTAAGGCCTGCGCCAAGACTCACAAATCTAAATGTTTAATATATGCAAAAACAGAGACATACATATATGAACATGTTTGTAATTTGCACTTTTAATAAGTAAGTGTTCAACATTTAAAGAGCATGTTTTTAGGACAAATGTTCATAAGTAATTGTGATTTTATTTGGGTAAAGAAAATAAATTATAATTTATAGGGCTGTACTGCAATTGGATTCTAAATTTTTTTTGTAACAGTATTAATGCACTAAATGAAATGAAGGAATACACTTTACAGTAATCTTTTTAAAGTGTACAATTTTAATGTGAAGTCACTCAGTTGTTTTATCTAAATGAGTTATATTTTCAAAACGGATGGGTGAAAAAAACCCAAGAAAACCAAAACAATGAGCTGAAAGATGCTAAAAATCTTGAGCAACCCCCTTTACATTAATTTTATTATTTTTATAATTTTATATGCAAATAAATTCTGCATTTCAATTGAAGTCAACAGGCAACACATGCTGTGCTGTACAGTATTGATTTAGGACGCTATAGTTAAACTCTGCCTAATTTGTACAATTCACTTTTTAAGGAGGAAGAAGTGCAAAAGAAAATGTTTGTTTGTTTTTTTTTTTGCTACAACCCAAACCACAGTTTTACTGGATGCTGAATCACTTGCTTGCAGCAGGCCTTTACCAAAGTTTCCCCCTCCTCTGATCTGCAGTTTGAATTGACTTTCAGCCAACCAAGGAGGTGAGGGTGAATGTCTGCCTTTATGCAGCTTAACTCCCAACCCTTACAGTAGCAGGGACAAGGTGACTTACAGGTAATCTATAAGAATAAGGAGCCAGGCAGGCGCCCTGGGCTTTTATTAGATCTCCGATACTCCCCGGCCCCAACCTCAGTCCCAGCCTCGGCCCCAGATTGGCACTCGCTGGCTCCACCTAGAGAAGGGCTACGTTGCAAATTACTCCAGACAGCCACTATGACATCCGCCTAAAAACCACCTTTCCTTTAACAGGGGGGTCGGGGCAGCAGAGGATAGAAGATGTCAGTGTCTCCTCGCATTCACCCGTGGAGAAAGTGAGAGAGGGTGAGAGAGGTAGAGAAAAAGTAGAGGGATCTATCCGTCAGAGCTTAAAGAGTTTTCTAACAGTACATTGACCTTGAGTGCTTGCCATTGATTTCCAGTAACGCCTCCCAAACAGCGCTGCGAACCCCGCCGAGCTCTGCGGGACCCTGATTGGGAACAGATTTCCCAAATTCCGATAGCGTGCCACCTGCCCAGGATGATGGATAGTCCTCCTGTATCCCATCAATCCTCACCTGCTGCCGAGGAGGTGACACCTGGGCCAAATTTATCATCATATACGACATCAGGTCGACCAGCCAATGAGCGAGAGTCGTACTAAACTGAGGCCCCTCCCCCCTGGAAGGCTCCATTATGTTTGGAAACAGATTTATTCCTGCAGTGTGACAAGAGGAGGTGAGATGAGGAAGGAGAGGAAAGAAAGAAGGAAAAGACAGACAGAGATAAACAGAGGGTTAAACTGAGAGATAGAGACAGACAGCAATAAATTGTAAACTGTATTTCATAAGAACAGAATAGAAGAAAAAGTTCTGAAATGTCTTTAAAACTTTCAGAAAGTTTTCTTATATATAACATATCTCACACACTAACATTAGTATATATTCTAAAATGTTTTTGTCAGTATCATTGTAAGTCAGTGTATTCATATGATTCACTCTATACAGTATTTCACTTGATATATTGATCTAATTCCATCTCTCAGAAATGATCATGGAAGCAGAAGACGTAAATCACGGGACCATGAATGCTCTAATCTAATTAATATCCTCCTGTTCCTGCCACTGATTTTACGAGTTAAAAACCTTATGCTATTTTTATGGATAGTGTGAGGTATTTTCTTCTTCACTCTGTTTCCCCCCCCCCCCCCCCACTGGTTGGCCACCCTAAAAATTGAGAGCCTGTAGAGAGGGTTGTGTTCACCAGACACAGAGGCCAACTCTGGATCAGAGCAGAAAAAAAGTCTAAAAAAACAATTCAGAATTGACCGGACAATTGTGATTTTCTGGAGTTTTCCTTTCTACAATTAACCTGCCATCTCCCCTTCCCCCAAACCTTTTCCTTGTCCTCTTGTGCTCTACAAACCCCCTCCTCCTTTTTTCATCCTTTCCTCCCTTTCACTTGGCGGAGCTACAGCGGTTTCTCCAAGGCTCACCAGGCAACAGTGCTTTAGCCCTGTGTAATCCTGCCAACCCTATTTCATTAGCCACGCGGACTAAAGAGCTTAACAACACAGCCCCATCGCAGTAGAGTGTGAGAGAGAGAGAGAGAGAAGAGAGAGAGGAGAGAGAGAGAGAGAGAGAGAGAGAGAGAGAGGAGAGAGAGAGAGAGAGAGAGAGAGAGAGAGAGAGAGGAGAGAGAGAGAGAGAGAAGAGAGAGAGAGAGAGAGAGAGAGAGAGAGGAGAGAGAGAGAGAAACACACACAAATTCCTCAGAATACATGGCTGCTCAGCCAGTATTTACGCTTTCTCTGTCTCCACACGTCTTGCCATATTACCTCTCCCTCTGCCTCTCCATCTCCATCTTGCAAAGGAGCCCAGAATGGATTAGAGATGGCATCAATGGGATGAGACGTATTACCACTCGATTTGGAGAGAGCGTGGCATTGTTCTTCTGAGTGGAAAACTTTGGATCTGGCCAAAGTGTAGATGCCAATTGCAACTGATTTGGAGATGAAGTTGTAAGGAGGAGTGACTCCTCTCTCTGTCTCTGTCTCTCTCTGTCTCTCTCTCTCTCTCTACCTCCCTTTCTCTCTCCCTTTCTCTCTCGTCTGTCTCGTTTCATCCAAAACTACTGCTTGCGTTTAATCGCTAAAGTCATTGAGGAGTGTTTTGTGGTCCGTCTGTATTGTCTTGGAGAAACATGTTGGGTTTAAGAGGCAGCAAAGTAGCTTTGTACTGATCTGGGAGAAAGGAGGATAAACAAGCAGATTGGGAGAAACCTGATCAGTGTTAATGGTGATGGTTTAGGCTTTCGTCTTTCACTGATGCCTTCTGCCTGACAGCCAAAAACACCATTCAACTGATTAGGACAGTGCTGGTGAAAAAGAAAGGCAGGAGCTAGAGACTAAACATTCCTATACTTTCCATTCCTCTTCTACAGCTTCTTTTTTTAAAATCTGACTCTATCTCTGTGCTGAGAGATTGCGCATAAGCCTTAAAGCACATATGCAATTACAATTAACAATATACCAAATCACACTTCTATTCTCAAGTCTTGGGTAAATTGTGCCGAAATGGCAGCGTCTGAACCAGAAACTGTTGTTGATTTGTATAGTATTAGCAGAACAGTGGTGGGAGTGACAGAGGGCCTTGTCTGAGGGGCCTGAGGATGTAAGGGGGCCTGGCTGGGGTCTGCACAGGTTGTCAGCTAAGGGCATAGGGTGTGGGGGACAGGGGCAGAGGCTGCTGCCATATTTCTTCATGAGGGCGACAGTGACAGAGGAGCTACAAAATGAATGGCCTGTCAAAAGAAATGAGGACGAATAGTTCCTGTGTTCCATGGAAAGAGGACCCTTCAAGCATCAAGGGGCGGTTTGTTTGGAGGCACAGACCAGTACCAAGACTGCAACTACCATGACTGTTAACTAGTCTGAACCAGTATTCAGACTACAGATCACAATTTTTAAGTAATTTGCATCAGTTTGAGCTCAGTAATACATGTAGTTAATTAATAGTTAATCATTTCTGTTCATACAGTCTACCATCTATAGACTGTATGAGCAGAAATAGCCACTTTAACTGCTGCTACTTGATATGTATGAAGTATGTTCTTTATCTATGTTTATCTGATAACTCATCCTGAGCATGTAAAGGCTGTGTTTGTGGAAATTTCTTGGACCCTCTGATTAGTTTTGTTGCACCAGCTTAGGTGGGAGAAGTGACACCTTCAACATTATTGTTCATAACATTAGGTGACATCTTGTAATGTCAGAATAACCTAAGTTCAACCTTAGCCACAGTCAACCAGTATACATGAAAAAAACCTTTAAAATAAAATACATCAGTTAACTTTATTCTGCCAGGGGTTTCTTCAAAGTATCTGTTGTATATAAATGTGCATAGTAGCAAAAACACTACAGGTAGCTACCCTACCCTGCTTTTTATTTGTACAGGTTTTAAGATATCCATCAACAAGATTTCCTCCTTTACCCAAGTACAATGTAGGTGAAGGAAATGTTTCCAGTGAAAACCAAAAACTATCTGCAGATTCTATCTCTGGTTTGATACCACTACTGGTAAATGAGAAAATACGTTTTTTGAAATGTGAGTGACCCATCTCTTTGAATTTAAAAAGCTCTTGTTTGTGTTTACTGTACATCAACTGCTTAGTAAAATGAGCTGTCCTTGCAAAGGAAAGTTATTTCAACCTGATGTATTTCCCATAAATGTGGTCATGTGGCTCTATATGTCATGCTGATTTTTCTCTCTCCAGCTCTGATAGAGATTCCGGCGATTCACAAAAAGGTTTAAATTGCGAACAGCGACAGGCATTAGGGCAAGATGCCGAGCCTTCTACATCTTTCCAAGTAAACATGATTTTTACATGAATCAAAGTTTGTGTCTGAGTCTTAATGAAAGTAATCACAGAAACTTGTGGCCAGCAGCTAACTGCACAGAGATATATCTGGGGCAGCTTGCCGGCTAACCGAAACTGCATATTTATCTGCGCAGGCCAGTTGGTTTGCATGAATGAGGCTGACTTTCTCCACAGTTACACTGTAAGGAAACTAATAAAAGTAAGTGCATTGATATATGAGAACGATCATGAGTCATTTCACTTTGAAGCCAACCATATTTATTTGAGCCAAAGCACGCAGAGAGGAGATAAAACAAATGGAAGTAGAAAAACAAAGAATGAAGGCAGAAAGGCAACAGGACCATCAGGAGCATTAACATACAGTGATGGTTACCTCAGAGAAACTTGTGACGTTCCTGCAGTCATTGCTCTCCTCTCTTGATGAGTCAGGAGGAAAACTTTTCTGCAGAGAGACCTGTTGCTGTCCGACTCAGCAAATCTAGAGGCATCCACAGATGAGAGTAACCCTACTATAAATGGATTTGCAGCATTTTTTATCATTGTTTCATCTCCACAAAATCAACTGTATGAAAAGAGCGAGGCCGGCTGGATCAAACGTTCACTCCACACAGTAAGAAAATCGTGATTACAACGTGTAACTGTGTGAGGAGTTACTGTATGTAAGTCCAGCAGTAGTCCATGAAAACTGCACAGTGTGTATCATTTCATTTTATCCTTGCCACTTAGAAACTTTCAAACATTAACCATTTTATTTCATCCACTAAGTTATTTCTATAGCAGTAAGTGACGCTGAGCTATCCACAGCCTCAGCCCGGGATACAGATCTCTATACAGTTAGCTATAATGGTTTAATTTTTGTGTTTGTTTTTATTCAGACTCAAAAACAAACTTTTGAGGTGATTTGTTTAAAAATCATGTTTATTTGGAAAGCTATAGGAGGTTCAGCAGCTTGCCCCAATGTTTGTCATTGTGTGCAATAAACATATTGGGAATCACTGCAATCTCTATAACAAAATTAGCATATAACATAGAACATTTATGGGTGATGCATCAGGTTAAAATAAACCGGAATTTCCCTTTTATATGACAAGGAACGTCATTGAATAAGTGCTCCATTTTCTCTCTTTCTCTCCCTTCATTCTGTATCTGTCATTTGTGATACTGTAGCTTCTCTCCACTCTGTTCTTTCTTTAATTTCCCCCTTGTGTCTGCCCCTCTCCACTTCTTTTTCTGCCTCATCATTAGTTGCTGTCCCATGTTGAGGGGAGAGTAATCTGAACTACGTGTCCCAGGGGCCCATTCCTTTACTTCCTGCTGTAGGAATAAGCGGCCTATTGATTAGTTATCAGCCCGTAATTGGGCTGCGATCTCCCTCGCCCTCAGATATCCCCCAGATATATGACACTCCTGACAGCCTGAGAGGTGGGCGAGGAGGCGGGGGTTGAGCAGTGGGGGGCGGGGGGAGTTCCTCCTGCCTGCCTGCCAACACTTTACTCAACAAAATGTCTTCCTGACCACATAGATGCCAACTGCTGCCCACATCTCTCTTCCTGCAAAGGGATTTTAAACATCTTGCCAGGGAAAGATTATTCAATCTTTCAAAGTATACATCCAGTGAGAGGTCCAACAGTATTTTATGTTCTATGTTAACTATGAGCGCCCATTTTTGCCATTTTCTCATAGGAATAAACTCTGAAATTGTAATCACAGTTTTAAAATGAAAATGGTACGGCTTACCGAGAAAGAAACTTATATAAGCTCAGAGTAAGTACACCATTCGCATATGGATAATTGCCTGTGAGGGATTTCAATACAAATTGAGGCTCAGGAAGCGGATAAGCAACAGGAAGGGTGTCTCTGCTCCTGTGTAAGCATCCAAATCTACTGTGAGTGAGCAAAGAACCATGACTAACTCTTACTAAGTCTGTTTGTGCGTTTTTAGGAAAAGCTTAAAGATACTTTCCTCTCTTCTTCATCTCGCTCCCACTTGCTGTCATAACCTCCTTTTTCCCCCAAAAAAAAATATGTGTCTCTCTCAGGATCTCTGTCTTTTAGTCAAACTCAGAAATTAATACATCAATCTCCAAATGCTCCCACAGTTTTCACCCATCACCACAAAGTGTTAATTGTGTACATTTGTGAGCTTGATCAAAGGGTGCAGAGTGGAGATGAAGAAAAGGAAACGGGTGCCACTGGGTTCTCCAGACAGACACAACATGTCAAACCCTCCATTAAGAAGCCAGATTAACGCTTATCCCAGCCCTCCTCCTGCTCTCCTGCTCCTCCCTTCTCTCCCTCAAAACCACATTTGATAAACATCTCATTTCCACACTCAATATTGCCATAATCAAAGGTCCACCTATTACAGGAATCCTGTTCATCATCCCGCTTCAGTCATCCCTCGGTCCAGTAACGATTAACCTCTTTTCCCTCTATTCTTCTCCCTCAGTCTCCCTCAGAGATGTAAGAATCCCAGTGGAAGTGCATTTGTCTCCTGGCATTAATCTAGCGGAGATATAAAGGATTGTTGTATGAGGCTGTGGTGTCCTGTGGGCTGTATTGTCTCTACATCTTCCTCTCTGACAGAGTGCAGAATAACGCAGAGAGATGGGGCTTTAGTTTGACTGCTCTCTCACACACTCCTCTGCTTACTAAGAGCTATAGGCAAATGATTCTTCTTTTTCCGGGGAACAGATGAGGGGATTATCACAGGGAGGTTAAAAATTAATATTTACATTAATCTGCAATAATCTTAAATCACACTGCACGCAGGGGTGTTTACATTCTCATCTTTCCCTTGGCTAAATCTTTAAAGGGACCAACAATGAGAGCATGTGAGGAGAGACTTCAGAGGAGGTCCAGTGTAGGAGAAACAAGTTGGGTCATGAGGGGTGCTGTATTAGTGATGTGTACTGTATGATAACCACTGGGAAAACTGCTCTTTCTGTATGTCATTTTGTACATTATGTTGTTTTCTAGCACCCATTTTAAGCGTTCGTTACCATACCATAGTTACCATATAACTTACAATATTTTTAATATTTATTCACTGTTTTATTATACATTTCTTTTTTATATCATTTTTCACTGTCTTCACCTAGAAAAGAAAGTATGTACATGTAAACAATTCCAATGCACGTTTTCACTCAATTGTAATCCTTTAAAAAAGTAGTTCAGCCTCAACCAAACTATTTTCATTGTTATTCAAGGTTTATTTTTCTAAAATTGATTAATAGTTCAGTTTATAAAAAATATTGGATCCAAGATCCCAAAGTGATTTTGTCCGACCAACCAAATATTTACAGTGATACACAAGCGAAAAGCAGAAAACATTTGAGAAGCTCAAACCAGCGAATGTTCGGCCCTTTAACCTGATAAATGACTTAAACAACTAATCAATTCTCCAAATTGTTGTTGATTAAGTTTTTGTCGGTTGACCAATTGGATAATTAGTTAATTGCTTCAGCACATTTAATTTGAACCCTTTCCTGTTGGTTCAGCTGTATTTACCAAACAAACATTTTGTAAGAGAAGTCATATAAGAACATGAAATTGACAAGAGAGCTTCTGAGTCACTGGAACAGAGAAGGTGTGTCAGTACTGGTGAGTAAATCTCTGGACTCAAAAAGAGTTTATTCAGAGAGCTCTGCCTGCATATGTACGTGTGTGTGTGTGTGATTTTATTTTATTGTTTAAACATGGGGTGATGATGTGGAGGAGGTGAAGGAGGAGAAACAAGACTCCTTGCACCTCCTCTCTGTAGGATGGTGCAGCTCGATTCTGACTAATGTGGAAACTTCATATGTAGATGAGTCACATTAATAATAGCACAGAGTGGCCACTGTGGACATTAATAACAGTGTACAGTTGAAAAGAGCATATAGCGCAGTATATATACTGGCCACATCAATAACAACTCACAACAACAACCTCCAGCTGCATCATGAATGATCATACCAGTGTGTAGAGTCACACATGCATACTGTTCTTATACTATTATATTACAAATATAAGAGCAGCATAGTGGCTCAGTAGTTAGCAGTGTCGCCTCATTGCAAGAAGGTCCTGGGCTCAAACCTTGGCTATCCCAGGTCCTTTCTGTGTGGAGTTTGCATTTCCTCCTTGTGTGTGTGTGGGTTTTCGCTAGGTGCTCTGCTTTCCTCCAACATTAAAACACATGTATGTTAGGGTAATACTCCTGTCAGTACCCCTGACCAAGGCACTGGCAGAAGAACTGGAGTTGGTCCCTGGGCGCTGCACTGCGGCTACCCACTGCTCCTAGTGTGTGTGTGTGTGTGTATAGGATGGGTCAAATGCAGAGGATCAATTTCCCCACGGGGATCAATAAAGTACTTCTTCTTCATCTTCTTCTTCTGAAAACAGGAGATCACAGCCATGAGCCATGAAAAGCTAAAATTCAACACACTACATCCCTATACCCTTAGGGAGAGCTTTAGAAGCTTTCAGAGAAAACAAATATCTGTGTACCATGTATTGTTTCTGTTGTTTTTGGAGGAGTGTTGACTTCTTACCTGCTCCTCCACATGCTGTGTGATGCACGTTGGAGATAGCTAATGAGGCCAATAATGTAGCAGTGTGTGTCTAATGACAGAAGATGAGCTCAGGCTCCGTAAGAGTTACGCGTAATTGTTGTGTGTTTGTGAGTGTTATATGTAAACATGATTATATTAGTAAACCATGGAATGTTGAATCCATGATAAAGAAAATCTGCAACATTGAATTTTGCATTTTCATTCTCACAAAGCCCTTGAAAACCATGAATTTTATAGACTTAATTGACGTGTGAATGGACCCATATCCCTTCATCGTGTTACCTGCTTACTCCAGACATCATATTGTTAACTACATACTGGAGTGCATCTTTTTAAGTATAACAGCAGTGCATCCCATGTTACAGTGAGACAGAGAGCAGATGAGACTGCTCAGACAATGCCTGTGATGTCCACCTGCTGTGAAAGACAATAACCAGATGTGAAGAGGAGAGTTTGACACATGCAAGTCTGCTCATTGTGGCCAATTACCAGGTTGAAGCATCCTTCTGGCAGGCACAGAGCCAGAGAGAGACAGTGTGTCACAGCCTGGGTTTCTAATCAAGTGCATTCAGTCATTTGAATCAAAATCGTACGTTGCCCTGGTGTACTGCTCTGCATAATGTTTCCATTTTTAGACTTTTGGGGTGTGATTAGCTGTGGTGATTTGGACTTGGACGTTTCTGCTACTGTTGAGTTTAACCAGGAAAACTAGATCAGAGAAAAACATTCCCTCATACAGACATACTATTGGTGAGCCCATGTCTTCTTCCACAATCTGTGTGTGTGTGTGTGTTTATCCTCCATTAACCATGATTTTTTTCTGTGTTTTTCAGCTTGTCAAGTCCACACATAAACAAACTGTTTTGACTCAGAGTCTCTTCGCTTACTGAGCAGGTAAATGGATCAAAAAGGTTGTAAAAGTCTGATTAATGCAGAGCTAGGGAATGAGGGGACATTGAGATAGAAAGAAAGAGAATGCCTGGGCCTATTCTCTCAAATATGGCACTTTGTTTCCATGAAGTGGAAGCTTATTATCTTAATATGCAATATTTTATCCCCCCCTGTAAAACGGTGGAAGAGGAAAGCACTACGCCCTTCTTCAAGCCACTCCTTCTAATAGCCTCTCACAGCTTCTCATTCTATTACAAAAGATACAACAGTTAGTTAAGACCCCACGAAACATTTCATTTTCTGTCCTGCTAATTAAATGTTCCTCAGATGAGCCCACTGAGCCCACTCTTCTGGTTGTTCCCCCATTTGGAGTGCCACCAGAGTTTAATATATGGCATTAAACAAGGATTGAGAATGAATATGAAGCCAACCTCCCATTGGGAATGTAATGAATGATTATAAGGCGTAATCTTGGTAATGCAGAAATCCTTTAGTTTGGTTTCTGTCATTTTATTGAAGTTACTGTCTGTTAAATATGGTAATTTCTGTGGCTATTTTTGGCACACTTAAGATTTTGAATTGTGTGAGTAGGGTTATAAAATGCATATCTTGCATATGCATAAAGCAAGGTTTAATTAATTTTTTTCTGAAGCCTCTCCACCCACCATTTCTTCTTTTTTTTTGACAAACACTGATAATATTTCATACAGCATTAGGATCATATCATGGTGTTTACACTGCCACATTTGTCTTAAATGAAATGTATTCCTGCATGTTCTTGATTTTGCATACCTCACGTGTAGCTTTCACGAATAGATATGACTGAACAAACCTGTAAGCAAAACATTGCCATGATAAAGGTGGGTATCAAAGCAAACTACATACACATCTGCTCTAAGTGTGTAACTTCAGGCAAACCAAATGGTTAGCATGCTGAAAATAAAAGTAAGGTCTATTGCAACATGGCACACAAGTCATACTGTAATGAGGATGTTTTTTAATAGATGTAACAATTAGTAAAGTCACAGTACCAGTAAATCATGGAGAGGTCTGTGAGCACTGGTTATTCGTTATCCAGGATGCATCAGTGATCTCCTGGGGTGAACTCTGAAAGGTCAGACGGTGTCTCATTAACACGCACTGTAGCCAGGCTTCTCATGTAGGGGCCAGGCTTTTAACACAAAGCTGAGTTGTACACATGAGGCTGGAGCATTAGCAGGGTTACAAAAGACTTAACCTGGTTAATAAAATGGCGTGTTTTCATCCTCAGAGCATTTGAATGCAAAGATCTGGTTTCAAAAACAGAGACAAATATCAGTTTTGTACCATTATTACATGTAAAAATATTGTTAGAAAGTAAGTAATATTAGTTTTTGTACTGTATGTTATTCATATGGCAGATATACATTCGCTTAATTGTATTTATTATAATAATTTATTTAGTATAAGCAAGCTTGTTATTGTGAACCTTGACTACACTTTCATCCAAATGTGATGTAGTCTATATATTGAAAAAAGATTTCTCATTGGATGTGATGGTGGTAGTTCTCCATGCAGGTGTGTGTTTTTTTATGTACTTAGGTAATGTTCATCAACATTTTCCAGTGCAGTAACACTTCCTGCAGTCAAAGCTTATTTTATGATATATACCCAAATGCAGTCCCTGTATAGTGTGTGTTTGGGGGTGGAGGGATCATCCCTCATATAATAAAGACAGTAGTAAACTTCATGGCAGTAAGCTGCCTACATGAAACTCCAAAGGGAGACAGAATGAGTTGCAGACAGGACTATGAGCCCTCAGTAACACAGCTGATGCATTGGCTCTGGACTCTGCTTGTTAACCCTTGAGACTCCCAGACTGATAAATCCTGGTTGAAGAGATCTGGCAAACCCGGACCTCACACAGCAGCTAGTGTCCAGTGCTGTGTCAACTATGGACACCTGCATGAATTTAATTACTCTTTGTCTCTATTGGGGACTTGTGTGTAACTGTACGAGTTGAAAATCAAAGCAAAATTAACTGTGGTTTATGTCAAACTAAATCAAAGTGTGAACTTGTTTTATATATATTGTAAGGTGATGATAAATGATTTTAACAGGACTACAAGGAATGACATTTCACATTCCACAAAATGTCTATTCATCTGTTACTACACTGTAGTGCAGGAGACAACAAACATCTATAAACAACTGGAAAAAAGCATACTACCTTACATATGAGAAACATGTATTACTGTTATTCTCAAATTCTTCTCCTGTATCGTATTGCCAGTCTTCATTTACACTACAACAGCATACAGTATAGAAGCATCAGATGGGACACCTCGTCTGTTTAATATTTATTCAAAAAGCATCAGAGGGGCCTATGTTGTGTGTTCTAATGAATAAAACACGATGTTTATCCTCCCTGTTTAACGTTAAGTCCCCATGAACAGTCACAGGGACCAAGAGAATATTTACTTGTGTTGGGACACGGGGGAGTTGAATTATCTGCTGGCGGCTTTGTAGTTTTCTGAAGCTTCCCCGTGTGACATGTTCCAGGGAGAGTTCTTTTATTTACTCTCCAGTCCTCTGTGTATAGCCCTCCTTATTGTTTGTTCCTATGTGCCACCACTCCTGAGGACTGTGCTTCAGGAGAGAGAGAGAGAGAGAGAGAGAGAGAGAGAGAGAGAGAGAGAGAGAGAGAGAGAGAGAGAGAGAGAGAGAGAGAGGAAAGAGAGAGACACTGTGCTGTGATCTTTACATAGGATTGAGACTATAGACTCCAGAAGAACACAGATGGAGGTGTTGTCACCATTAGAAAAAGGATTTTATGTTGACAAGCTTTTACAAGCATCATGGGGCATGTGAAAGAAAAATCGGATTACACGTTTCTCCTTAATTAAGAATGATGTGTGTATAGTTTACATTTTTTTGTCAAATGTAGTGTAGTTTTTTGTTTTGAACCCACAAATCTACTTTTTCTCAGCAGGATTAATGAAAGTAAATTCCTTGTTCACTAATCTTGATAGCCAGCAGTAAGATAAACAGAGAACTGATGAAACATAGAGCAAAGTGATCAAACATAATTTTTTCCACTTAAATGTGAAATACATTCGTAAATATCGAGAATATCGGACACATCCACTCAACAGCCTTCATGAAATCTTTCTTTATGCCGAAAGGTGGCGACATTGGGTTTCCAATAGATGTCATTCAACCAGAGCCGTACCATGCCTTTTCCAAACATATTCAACTTTCTGCCATTGCGATCTGCTCAATCTGCGATCTGTTTTGGCGATTATTTTAATGGTATATAAGCATTTGTCCCTCTGTGCCAATCATTAAAAGGCATTCCGATGCTTTTTAATAATGTTTGGCATGAAAGGGATGTTGTGCTGCCTAAGAAGAGTTTCTGATCAATCTCTTTGTTAATTAGCAAGTTGCCTACAATTAATGAAAAACGTTTGTATACAAATTTTGTATATAAATAAACACATAATTTGAGGGCAGGATTAAGAAAAGGCTGACCAATCGATAGAAAACGCTGAAAAAAACAAGATTGTTGAAAAATCTGACTCAATAATGCAATTCAAATTATATATTAGGTGACTATTCTGATTTTTTTTAAAAACAACATTAAAAACAATGTTTAATTTAAATTGCCTCGTAAATGTAATAAACACATGCATATTTACCATCTACCATCTTCTTTTAATGCTCAGAATCTGTTTTCTTTTTACTGTCTTCTTTCATTTCTATGTAAAAAGGATAAATACTGAGTCTCGTGTGTCAATCTTGTGATGGGCTTGGACCGTACAGAAAACTTTGGTTTCTACACTATTATGCTAATTACGTCCCCGGGCTGCGCTGCTCATTGGCTGAGTCTCAGTCAATTTCATATTTCAGTCCTGACGTCAGGACGCCTATAAAACTAAGCAATGCTTTTTAACTCGTGGGCTGACTGATCCCTTAGAAAAAAAAAAATCTATCAATCCTTGGGTGGAGTTTTTTTCCCCCCTGTTCTCCACAAGGCAACTATTTGCCGGGACACGTACGTGAACCTCCTCAATTTGGCGCACTAATCCTAAAAGGAGCCATGAAGTGTTAAATGGTAGAAACAGAGAGAGCGGCGCTCAGACACCCGCACGCTGGGAGAGAGGGAGGAAACAGCGCTGCTCCAATGCGTCTGTGCAATACAGACTGAAGAAAAAAAAAAAACTTATCGACTCACAAAACCAAATCCTGCGCTGCGCAATTAGTGCGAGAAAATCCACTTTTTCCTCCGGTTTTGAAGAAAATAAATAAAGAAATCAAGCTGGCTCAGTGCGTGTCTCAGCAGCCCACGTTGACAGGTGCTCCTCACCCCCTTTGGAGGACTGTCAACAGCAAGAGGATGGCATCAGAGCTGGCAATGAGCAACTCCGACCTGCCCACCAGTCCCCTGGCCATGGAATATGTTAATGACTTCGATCTGATGAAGTTTGAAGTGAAAAAGGAGCCGGTGGAGCCCGATCGCAGCATCAGCCAGTGCAGCCGCCTGGTCGCCGGGGGATCCCTATCTTCCACCCCGATGAGCACGCCTTGCAGCTCGGTTCCCCCCTCTCCAAGCTTCTCGGCGCCCAGTCCGGGATCAGGGAGCGAACAGAAGGCGCACTTGGAGGATTTCTACTGGATGACCGGGTACCAACAGCAGTTGAACCCCGAGGCTCTGGGCTTTAGCCCGGAGGACGCCGTAGAGGCGCTGATCAGCAGCAGTCACCAGCTCCAGACCTTCGATGGCTATGCCAGAGGGCAGCAGTTCGGTGGCGCAGCCGGGGCAGGAGGCGCCATGGCCGGGGAGGAGATGGGATCAGCGGCCGCCGTGGTGTCCGCGGTTATCGCTGCAGCTGCAGCTCAGAACGGGACTCCCCACCACCATCATCACCATCACCACCACCACCACGCAGGAGCACACCACTCGTCCTCCGGGTCTCAGTCCGGCGGTGGAGCGGGTGGAAACCACCAGCACCTGCGCTTGGAAGATCGGTTCTCGGACGACCAGCTGGTGACCATGTCCGTGCGGGAATTGAACCGGCAGCTCCGGGGGGTTAGCAAGGAAGAGGTGATTCGTCTGAAACAGAAGAGGAGGACGCTAAAGAACAGAGGCTATGCCCAGTCCTGTCGGTACAAGCGGGTCCAGCAGCGGCACGTCCTGGAGGGAGAGAAGACGCAACTCATTCAGCAGGTGGACCACCTCAAGCAGGAGATCTCCCGGCTGGCCAGGGAGAGGGACGTCTACAAGGAGAAATACGAGAAGCTGATCAGCACCGGCTTCAGAGAAAACGGAGGATCCAGCAGCGACAACAACCCCTCATCCCCGGAGTTTTTCATGTGAGTCTCGGCGCTGAAAAGTTTTAGTAACCGACCATCACAAAGAAACAAAAAAAACTTTTGATTAGCGCGCAGTTAAAAAAATAGGTTGTGCGTTCTTGTGCTGAAGTTGTTTTGTTAAACCGTTAGTTAAGGACAACAAACAGATTTCCAATTTTCTGTATTTCAAAAGTATTTTCTTTCAGGATGAGGATCTTTATGTATTATCCCTTTTTATGATTCATAAATAGACCTGTTTAGAGGACTCTGAGTAGGAGCTTGCTCTCCAATAATATTTTAAAGGAAACTTGTCCAATTCGTGATGTTTGTCTTTAGGCGCACTGCATAAAATTACTTATCATCTTGCTTCATTGGTCCGCTCTCATCCTGCGCCTCGTCCATCCTGGTCCCTTTACCCCAAATTTGTTTGGTGAAGTTAAAACTCTCCTCAGGCACAGCAGCTTTAACTTTGATGTGAATTTATTTTTGTTTTTCTGTTCAAATTAAATTTATTTTTGATATGAATTATCTCATTTTTTCATATCATCCATCCTGTGTGTCCTGTGAAAAACATCCAAACTCTGTTACACCAGAAGTTTGGGAAATTGATGTCAAACAGACTGTAACAGTTATGGGAAGCCATGCATGCTGGTCATGTACGGGTTGTGTTTTTACTTCTTTTTTTCCTTTTGTTCTCCTTTTTTGTGAACTTGTGTATAATGACTGTATTATACCATGACTGTATTGTTCAGCCTCATCACCTTTTTTTTGAGGGGGGATTTATTTGTAAAAAGAAAAAGTGAGAAACAAGTACATTCATCCGTCACTTTGCTTTCATGAACGTTCACCGCAAACATGGACCCTTCAACACTTTATAGGCTTCTTCTGGAGCCCCGTGGGGAAAATGACATCGTGAAATAAAGCAACGTTGTGCTCCTTATTGACAGACATCATACTACCAAGGGGGGCGGCATTAGGATATATAGCAGCAATTATTATTTTGTCCTGACGAATGCACAGACTAAATAGATTATTGCAATCAACAAGTGGGGTTGAAGATAAAATGCTTTGAACAGAACAGAATCAAGTTATGATCCCAGCATGCATGTCCAGAAATAAATGAGGAATAGGCAACTTTGTCACTCAAAATTGTTGCAACATATGATCTACTCTTTCAGCAGTTCATTGTTCATGTATTTCCTTTCATTTAAGGAGCTTAATTAACTTTACCCAGATTCTTATGGGTCTTATTCGGTTGACTAAATAAACTGTGAACTGTTTGGAAATGGAAGTTTAATGTTCACCCGGTGTTGTAGAGTAAGTGAGTAAAGCCTCATGCGGCCATACATCTTTTGTGATGCCCTGGATTTCTATACAGTAAAAATGTATTGTCTGGACAGTACAGTTAACTGGCAGGCAGCGTGTTCACTCTTAAAATGGAATTTAATAAATATACCATTCATCAATAAACCTTCATGAATCGAAACAAATATTTTTCTCCTGAAAATGTTCCTTTTTTGTTCTCTTTTAGTTCTGCACGTTGTTGTTGTCACACACCAAAACTCTCAGTTTTATGTCCTCTCGGTCGAAAGTGAAATGTAAACAGTGGAAGGAAATGCCAGCTATAAATGTCACTGTAATTCTCATAAATATCTGGTTTGATTTGAAGCGCAATACAGATGTTGTGCACAAAGAGCGTTATTATGTATTATAAGTCCAGCTCTGATATGAGTAGGTGTTCATTTAATTTTATGTTTTGACTAAATCAGTGTTTTTCATGTTTATTTTAATGTTAGAGAATAGACGGCGTATTATTTGTTTTTTTCTTTTCTTTTCACACCTTTTGCTTCTAAAGATATAAAAGTGGCGGCCTTCACCTGTTGCGTAATAAAAGGCAGAAAACTCTTAGATTTCCTTTAACAGTATGAAGAATATCAAACCACAATGCTCAATAATTGTAATGATTTTTCCCTCTCTGCTGCAGGTGTCCTAAAAACGGCCGAGTCAATGATTGATTTTAGAGTAAACTTTCACTTTTTACTCGGTAGCTGTCCACTTGTTGAATTTAACATCGACCAGAGATAAAGGTCTCCTTGACAAAAAATATCAAATTGTTTGTTTCAACAAAATGCGGCAAATGTATGATACAACCTAAATATGCCTAAATTTAAATATATGAATTTTAAACTTTCTATAACGAATTCTGCAGTATGTGAAAATTGTATTTAGGCCTATGCAAACACTGAATCATAACACTGGTGATACATCGCATTATTTCTGATTACACTAAATGACACTTATAGAGTAATATGACAATTTTGCTGTGGTAATTACACGCGAGGTATTGTGGTAATCCACCACTTTCGCTTCAGTATAAAGATCCGTTGTTTGACTGCTGAGATAAAAATGCTGATAGGACTACATAAAAGCCACAGGAGACATTTCAAGTAATTCGGATTTGTAGCGACTGACAGGTCCAGCAGCCTGCAGTGTAACATGCCTCTGCTCTGGACTGACTCTGGCCTGCAGAGCGTTTTCTGCTCCTGAAACCAGCCCGATTAACTCAGTGCATCCTAAAGAATTGTATGGTTCAGATAAAACCTACACGGCGTCTGGGGCTGTGCTGCTATACAAGGTCACATCCACCACAATGCATGCTGCTGGAAATTGTGTGTGTGTGTGTGTGTGTGTGTGTGTGTGTGTGTGTGTGTGTGTGTGTGTGTGTGTGTGTGTGTGTGTGTGTGTGTGTGTGTGCCTGGAGGAAGGCTATTACCTGTTCCCACTGCAGGACCTTTGACAGTCTGAGTGCTTGCATGTGCAAGATGAGGAGCTGTTTTTTTTTCTAAATGTGTGTGTAGCTTGTGGAAACTTTAAAATATGTACCACATCAGTGACCCGTTTGAATGCAGAGCTGAAGACAAAGCAGACTCTCTGCTAGCTGTGTCTCTCACCTGTACAACAACGTCACACACACACACACACACACACACACACACACACACACACACACACACACACACACAAACACACACTCATATGCAAGTCACCTGGCTCCTATTGGCTCCCATGAAAGCTCGGAATTAGGGACAAGATGGGAGAACATGATCGTCTCATGCCTGGAGGAATGACTTTCTCTGTGATTAAAAGTGAGTGAGAGACAGAGACAGAGCAAGGAAGAGAGAGAGAGAGAGAGAGAGAGAGAGAGAGAGAGAGAGAGAGAGAGAGAGAGAGAGAGAGAGAGAGATGCTGTCTGCCTTCCTGCTCCTTTCAGATGATAAACGATCAGAGATGTGTCCTAGCTGAGAGGAGAGGGCCTTTTAGTGAGCATGTGTCCACTAATTTATGGCCCTGCTATCTGATTAGGTCAATATAGTGTGCTATTTAATTACATTTGTGTTATAACCTAGAACTGGAGATGCTATACTTGTTTCATGGCACCTCTTTCTTCTGTGAGGCAGATAGGATTAGTTAAGTTTTCTCGGGGGGTCTCAGGATTTTGCTCAGGACGGTCTTACCTGGAATCTGCCCTCGCATCAGCAGTGTTGTGACGTCTGCTTTGTGTCATGGTTCATATGGTTTTTGCCCTTGTGTTCAGTACGTCAGTCTGATAAAGTGGAACATTTGCTCATCATTGTAGAGGCGTGCATGGAAATTACGCGGGGCACTTTGTGCTTGCGTGTATATGTGTGTGTTTTGACTTCTAGACACACCAAGGGGCAGGAGGATTCAGTAGCACTGATTCACTTCCTGTGTTGAAGGAGGACAGGAGGCACAGGAAACAACATTTCAGCACTTCCTCCTCATTTTTCAGCACTCAGATTCACCGCTCTATCTGTGTGTTTTTATGTGTACAATATGAAGGAGAAAACACACACTCAGACCACATTATTAATCTTATCAATATGAACTGTAATTCTATTCTCCAGTCCAGTATATTGACTCCTACACTGTAATCATTTGCAGTCTGTCCAATGATTAGGTTATTAAAGATAATGTAGTTGTCTGCTGTCACAATATTGGACTCTCCCTTTGAGGTCAACTATGGAAATCACTTTGAAATTTATCAGTATTGACATTTGAATCATCATCGTGTACTTTGCTTTAATGCCTCAGAATTAATAGGACAAAGGATGTGCGCACTGTTTAGTGTCTATTTGTGTGAGTGCTCAATAACCACCCAGCATTGTCTTTTATATGACCTTGTGGTGGAAGGGTGTTATGTGCTTTACCTGAGTGTATTAAATCTATTGAAATGACATTGTGATGCTTGTCCTGTAGCTTTTTATGTCAATCAAAAGGAAATCTTGATAAAAAATAAGCAGAAACAAATTAAGTTAATATTTTCTCACTCAAGTTGCTCCAATAGTTCCTCTTATATGTTTGTTTTTGTATAATCTGTTTAGCAGTAAACTTAAAATACAATCGGAATATTTATTATTCATTAGAACATAGAGAATCTATTATGTAATCTAAGTTATCCCTTATAGTTGAAAAAAAAGTTTTTTTATCACAAAAATATTTGTTTTATAATAAGTGTTAATCTCATTTTGCGACACAGGGGTTCCTTTTCTTTATTCCCTGTAAACGCCCTTCTTCTCATGAAACACATAACAGACCCCAAAGGGTTAAAAACATATTCACATTCAAAAGAGGAAACAATTTCAATCTCTTCCACTCAGTCCACATCTGCATCACTCCACGCGATAAACATTTACATTTAAAGTGATTTAAATCAGCTGCATTTATGTTCCTCTGTGGTCCGTCCATCATCTAGACCTGCAATGCCAGAGCTCCTCTCCCTCTCCCCCTCTCTCTCTCTTCTCTCTCTCTCTCTCTCTCTCTCTCTCTCTCTCTCTCTCTCTCTCTCTCTCTCTCTCTCCTCTCTCTCTCTCTCTTTCTCTCTCTCTCTGTGTCTGTCTTGCAGTGTCCTGAGTTATGTGTCATTTATTTGAAACCCTAATAATTTAACTTGTCCCCTCCTGTTGCGGGCCGTGCATGTGGCAAGAATGCAGCAGCTGTAAAGAAGGTCTGTGCTGCAGCCTCTGCATGTATCTTATTGGCTTTAACATGGTGATTTTTCCAGCAAATAGAAGCGTGGGGAGAGTGGAGATAATGTGATTGTCTGAATCCAATCCTATAGTCTCGTGTTGAATTGAGATTACTGTAAACGCTCAGCTGTAAAAGAATGTGCACATACTGTAGGCGCATGAAATGGGACTCATGTTTTGTGTATGTTGCACTAGGATTCAAACACTAGATTTTTTATTTGCTTGCATAAGAAGCTCTCCCCAGAATGCACCACTAAAGGGCATAGATGAAAGCTAATTATGCTTTAATTATAAGTGATCACAATATTCTGACTCACGGATAAACATAGCTGCGGCTGTGTTGATGTTTTCAACTGTGCTTTCAACAGTGAGTTGAGTTGCAGGGCACAGAGTCAGTGGAGTGGTGTGTTTTGGACCGCAGCGAATCTGGTGTGTGTGTGTTTGTGTGTATGTGTTTGTTTGTGTGTAGGTGTGTGCTTGTGTGTATGGTAAGGTGGTGGTGGGGGGGGGTTTGAGTGCAATTATACTAATATTTGTCTATGTGTGCGTGTTTAAGTTTGATCGTGCATGAGCTTGTGTTATGCAGGGTGCTGGAGCCAAGCCCGACCCCTGTGTGTTTTACCTGCATCTCAATGAAGCAAGAGAGGTGATTTACCCTTCTACTGCAGTCAGACTCCTCTCTCTCTCTCTCTCTCTCTCGCTCCCTCTCTCTCTCTCTCTCTCTCTCTCTCTCTCTCTCTCCTCTCTCTCTCTCTCTCTCTCTCTCTCTCTCTCTCTCTCTCTCCTCCTCTCTCCTCTCTCTCTCTCTCTCTCTCTTTCTGTCTCTCAGCCAGTCAAACAGACATTGATCTCTTTGCCAGGCAAGGTGACCCACAGTGTTGTTCAGCTCTTCCAAAGTCTCCCCTCTCCCTTTCATTTGTACCTGGGAAAGGCCTTGACCCCACACACTGCTGCCATGTAGCAGCACTCTGCACGTGGACCTCACTTCCACTGTATCAGTGTGTTTGTGTGTGTGTGTGCCATTGAGTTTGCAAGAATTCACACAGAGTGGACACGTGTGTGCAAGTATGCGTGTGCACTGAGCTTGTGTGTCTGAAATGTCCCTGTGAGTGACTGTATTTATTCATTTCTACGGGGTTGAAACTGTAATATAGCTAGATCTGGGAGTCTGATCTCTCCATGTCAGTGTTTCAGAGCACTTTTTGGGCGACGGCAGCCCTCTCTCTGTTGTAGGTCTGTCACTGGGAGCTCCTATGTAGCTGAATGGGTCAAAGTCCATTTGGCCTCAGTGTGAATCGGATTACAGGGAAATGAATGGTTCTCATTGTTGCTTAAAGATGGATTGAGGGCATTAATATAGGCCTATTTTGTCGCTCCTTCGACTCATTTCTCACTTTTGAAGCATAGCGAATAGATTTACAGGAAGATTCCTCAATGTGTTTTTCTCTTTATCTGCACACTTGAATGTGAAATGTGTGCAAACAATGCTAACGTGTGCACATGCTATGTTCACACACAATGCCCTGCTTCCAGACATGCAAATGAAAGTAAACTTCATGAACTGACTGACCTCAGTGCTTGATTAAGTCTTTTTTAAATCATATATTTCATCCATATTTTTATTCAGTGGTTGGAAATATTGCACTTCACGTAGGATTTGCAGTTTTATAAGATCGTTTGATACTTTTGAGCAAGTCATCAAACTTGTTGACTAATTTAGACACTTTTGCTACATATTGATTTTGCTTTACAAATGCATTGCAGTGTGTGTGTGTGTGTGTGTGTCTCTCTTTTAAAAAAATACGGTTCATTTATTTTATTACAAAAAAATTACACTGTCTGTTAAAATCATTACATATTTGATAGATATAAAAATGTTAATTGATTTATATCAATTTAATTTGATTAAATATTTGATTGATTTTTAGCTTTGGTGTGTTGTGTGTTTGTTTGTTTTGATACTGTCTATTTCTTAATGAGTTCTGCTCAATATATATGTGATCATTCTGAGTCTATGCTAATAATTCTTTATCTTATATTTTTATTTATTGATTATAATTTCAAATTGCATGATAATATGATATGAATTCAACTTGTGGGCCAGTGCCTAATGCCTAAAATTAATCACGCAATGTCTCAAAAATAACTGTAACTCAACTTTTTGCCTGCAGTAATATGAAGCTCTCTTTTAAATTCAAGGCCAGTAATGGAACAAAACTAATCTGTGTTATATTTACAGTGTTTCTCACATTGTTCAGAACAGAGTGTAGTTTTTATAATGCATCTGTTTTTCATCTCTTTGCAGGACGTCGAGAAAATTCCTCCATCTGTGATAGAGAGCTGTCATCTCTTCATCCCGCCACCCTGGAGTCTGAGGTAACCTGCTCTTCACTCCCAATGTCCATATTTATGATTCAAATTCTTTAAATACATTTTCACTATTAGACCGAACAGAATAGAAATAAAATATTAAATGTATGTATTGAAAACATTCAGCGTTCAGCACAAGTCTGACATGCTGAATTTTTAATGACACAGTTGTCTGCTGTGTATTCATCAAGTTACAGCACAAAATGTTTACAGAGAGCTTTTACTGATAATAACTTGAGTAACTTATTGATTATAAGTATATATTTGAGTTATTTTATATACATTTAAAATAGATTTATACAGAACAGGACTCAACCCTACCGCTTCATTTTGATTCAGGTTTATATTCCTCCCTTGTATTTAGAAACAAAGAGATGGGATGCAGAGAAGAACATTTTGAATATAAAATTAGGTATCATACACAATATAAATGATAAACAGATTTGGTATAATATTTCTTACCTCTACAACCTTTGCTTCTGTGTATATTGACTACTATCAGTTAGGTGGAAATATAGATACTCTAAAAAAAAAAAAGGCATTTTCTATTTTATCTGCTCTTCATTCACAATTCAGACTGTTTGAATACAGTCAACTTTTACAGGATCAAACAATTCAAACAAGACATTTTAATATCATCTGATATCAGTTTATAAATGATGAATGTTTGTGCAGCGTGTCCGACATAAAGATTTCTCTGTCTTATTTCTGAACAACTCGCAATCACAGACCACATGTTTATATTGATATCTTTTCATCAGGAAGCACTCCTTTGTGACAGCAGACACCTGGGGGGTTTATTATTAGATACATTTCACACTTCATATTTAGCTCTACGACAACCACACTCCTTCCTCTCACCATGTGTTGTGTGCGATGGTGTGCATCTCTCTGATTTGGGGCTTTGACAGTGCTGTTTGATTGAAGGGAGAGTGACATGAGCAGTGCTCATGGGATGAGGCCAAAACCTTTCACCTCTGTCCTGACCCTCTGACCTCCTTCGCTTATTCTGTTCTCTCTGCGGACACAAACACTGTACGTTTATTGTATTTCTGGCTGACACACAGATGGACGGATGTGGGGATTGCAGAGAACGGCAAAGGATGATAGACTGAGAGGAGGAAAGCAAGGACTAGTTTTTTTGTCACCAGTCAGAAAATGAAGGGAGAGAGACGAGGAGCTAAAGACAACTAGAAGGGGAGGAAGGAATCAAGGGAATGTTCGGGGAGGAGTTAGCAGATTGAGTAAAGGGAAGGCACCTGGATTTGAATGCAGACATGCATGCGAAGGTGAGAGGACAGGAGCAGGCAAGTGAAGGGAGGAAGGGATGGAAGGAGGGCTCCTGGCCATGGATGCAGACAGACAGGCAGGGTAACCAGAGGCAGGCGGTGACCTTCTCTGCTGCTGGAGGATCGAAGGCTTTATTTAAAGGCCTGGTCAATGCTGGGTGCTGCTGAGGTATCAACCTCTCAGCCAGGCGACTCATCACCACTGTAATACAACTCTCTAACCCTAACCTCCCTCCCACACACATACACACAGACACACACATATACAGGACAGAACACTCTCCGGACACCTCAATTTTACACTGTACAGTCGAGAGGCTGGACATAGGACACTACAGCATCAGCATTAGCATCAGCTAATTTTACTGTGAAGCAGACAGAATACTCTACTTTCCTTATGTGCTTAGCATTGTGAAGCTCATGCTTGTTTCGTCTTTGATATGCAAAACCATCGCGCTAATTTTTTTTATTGCTTTTTACCATTTATACATAGACTGCATAATACATATCTTCATATGACATATTGACACTGTGAGGATGGAGGTGGTGAAGGAGTTAAAAAAAGGACAGACTCCAGGCTGCTAAGGTAGGACACCTGCATCCATGTGTGTGTCTGCAGGAGCCCGTGTACGTGCGCTCGCATGTGTGTGGCTGCAGCGTTAGGACACCTGCATGCTTCAGCACTTTCTGGCTGTCAGGAGCTCCGAGGTCACAGGCAGGGGAGTGGAGAGGGCACATTATAGGAAGCTTCAGAGCACCCACCCACCCACACACCCACCACGTCTCCCCGATCCCCTTCTCCTTGCCGTACCTTCTACCACCCCCACTTCCTTTTTTTCCCCGTTATCCCCCGTCATCCCTCCTCCTGCTCCTACCCGTCTTCCCCTGATGGTGACGGGGTGAGTCGGTCACTTGAGGGGGAGGGGGCACAGGTAGGCAAGGTGCCTCTGTGGCTGACAGCAGGCAGGTCAGGTTTTTGTAGACACGGCAGGAGGAGGAAGTACACATGCGCACATGCACACAGACACATCAAGTTGTGTGTTTGCATGTTAAATGGGGGAAAAGGGAGAGCATATATATAAGTGATTGTATGGACATAAGGGCTGTGAAAATAGAAACCTTTGTACACCTAAAAAAGCAAAAACAAGGCTTGTTGTTCCGGGAAAAATATAAATATGAAATAGAGAGAGGACAGATGCTGTTATATCGTTGTCTATCATTTTTGTCTGCTTAAACTTGTTAATCTAGGCAATTGGAATCAAACTACACTTTCAGCTTCTCAGAAAACATTCTGCAGGAAATGTGTGTGTCATAATTCCTAATATTAAAGCTACAACATGACTTCAGATGATAAACAATACATTTTTATGTAAGACCCTCACAGAATTTCAACATTAAATTGTCACTTAAGACACTGCAGCTATTTCGTCTCTTATACTCGACCAGGATTTGCTCCATCCACTAGTTTGACACACTTCACTATCCGTCTTCTGCCAGGGATATATATAACTACTAGCTGCTGTGAGACTCGTTACAAAGTTACCATCTTGATAGTGACACAGACGTCATCCCTCTATCCAGAAAATCCAAATGACAAGGAGGATATGAACAGGATGTATGCTCATTATTAGGCCCGATCTGAAGAGAGAGGAAGCAAATAGAGTTAGGTTATGTGTTAGAGATAACAAAAACAGTTGTAAAGACACACAAACTGAACACAGAACAACTGTGTTTAGATTTGTATAGTTTTTAAAAATTGTATTATGTGTTTTTACTTTCCTTCAAATCACAGAGTAGCTGATACGAAGCAGCACCCTCAAGCCAGACCTCTAAACATCAACCCGTTCCTCTTTTCAACTTATGTTAATATACAATCTTCTCTCCCATGTTTCAGTTGTTTGCCTGGATTGTGTTGTTGTATTCAAACATAATTAGTTGTAAAGCTGTTGCCACTGAGTGTGTGTGTGTGTGTGTGTGTGTGTGTGTGTGTGTGTGTGTGTGTGTGTGTGTGTGCTTGTGTGTGTGTGTGCCTCAGAGCCACTGTTGTCCTCAGGTTGCGACTGTGTGTTCACAGCATGATTGAGAGAGGAACTTGCGATCAGCCGGAGGTTAGAGTGATAAAATGTATTCCCCTGAATCACCGCAGCCAGCAGCCCAGGGCCTTCCTCTAGCCCACAGCCTCTTTCTCCGTATACATACACACACACACACACACACACACACACACACACACACACACACACACACACACACACACACACACACACACACACACAAACACAGACTCCTTCCTCGCTCCCCTCGCATCACTATCCTCTCTTCTCTTTTCCCTGCGGTGACTGCCCAGTGCTAGCTGCTTAGCGTTGCAACCAGTGTCTAATTGAATTCTAACACTCCTGCGTTAGCTCTTGATGCTATAGAGATGTTAACACGGCACAATACTAACAGTCCTCAGGACGTGTTTCAACACCCAGCTCCTAAAGAGAAAATTAGTGCTAAGCTCACTCTGGCAACACATGATTTATTCAAAGCTCCAAACTATGTCTTCTGTATCCCCTAAAGGATCCTCTTTTATAGCCATCAGCAAATCAGCACTTCATATACACACATGCAGCACATGCAGAATATGTATTGTGGCGACGCCTTCAGTAGACAGAGAGTGTGTGTGTTTCCTCTTGCTTCTCATGCAAGTGTATCTATTGTCCCTTATATAAATGTGTCTCCTGGTCTCTCTGCATCCATATTGCTGGTGATGTCGTCCATCCCGTCTCCTTGACACCCCGACTTTTATTCTCTGGCTCTCAAACACTAGCTCTGAGCTTTAATGGCACATATTTTCTGGGCCCGGCTGAAACAGGATGCATCTTTTCCTTGTTAGCTTGATAAATAACCAGGCTGCTGGGAAAGTGCTGAATTTTAGCTTTCAGCCTCTATTTTCTGCTGGATGACATTAATTTTAAGTGCTGAGAAGGAGCTAACTAATACAGACAAATAAATAAGGAAGAGGAAGGGATGGTGCAGAGGTGCCGGAGTCACTCTGCTGTTACCTGTTTATACAGACATTTATATATGCAATATGCAAACCTGCACAAATATACAATACACACGAGCAACACAAAAGCAGGCACACACACACACTCACACACACTTTGTGCTTCTTCCAAATTGTGAAAATCATCTTGTCGCATTACTAGTGCAACTCCTGCACAGGCCAAATTGTATGACACGCAGTTAAATGGACAATCTCTGAGGTAAAAAGTAAGATTGACTGCATGCTTCATGATCTACTGTCTGTCTGTCTCCGTCCCACCTTTCTGTCCCTCTCATTCTGTCTTTATGAATTCTGGTTTTCTTCAGAAATGTGTGTGGCTTTCATGTAGTGGTGCATCACAGTTCACAACACTGTGAGTGAAAGTACTGTTTTTATGTGAGAATTTATAGACAACAAAACCAGATCAGGTTTAAATAGCTCATTAGGGGAGTGTAATTAAAATATTTAACCCTAAGATTAATAGTGGACATACTGTTGCAGAAAAGACTAAAAAGCCATTTTGTAACTATAAGACTTTAATTATATCATTTTTGCATTTCTGTTTATATGTGCGGCATTTTTTGCTTAAGTGCTACAATTGCCGGTTTCTGTGCAGTGACAGTCTGAGCAGGTTCATGTCCACACTTCCATGTGTTTCATGTGCAAACAACTAGAAGCATGTTTTTTCATAAAAGCTTCATTGCTTGCACTGTTTTTGTAGATAAGACAGAACTCTAGGCTTGACCAGCTTTTCTTTCATTCTTTTTTGATAAATGTTACTTTTTAAAATGGTTTACATAACCTACAAATGCCAGTTAATTTTACATTTAGAAAAATAATTTGTCACATGACAGCTGGAAACACAGCAATGAATATTTGTTTACTGCCAGTTTATAAACAAAGAGCACAGAGAGGAACATGTTGACAGAATACACACAGCACTGCTGAGGATGTAAATTAATTGTTAACAGAATGTGGCAAATTATACTTGTCATTATCAATTTCAAGTTATAACACACTCAAACGTTACAGTTTTTGTTGTATTTTTCCCTCTTTTTTCTATCATCTAACATGAATTATGTCATGTGCACTAACATTGGGTTTTGTTTTTTTGTTTGATTTTTTATTTTTTTGCACAAGTTCATGTTAGATACAGATAACACACACACACACACACACACACACACACACACACACACTTCTGTTGTATATAACACAACACAATGAAGTGGCTTTGGCTGAGACACCTCATACATTATTTTAACAATGTATAGTGCAGTGAATAAAAAGGTCAGCAGTTGAGAACTGGCTCCATGTAACAATAAGATGCATGAACGGGGCACTGCAGGCCCTTCAGTCAGCATTCTGCCGCTGAGCGCTGTGAGGAGGAAACACATGAGAGCTAGAATGATATAGTCTACTGTAGGCTGTGTGTACTGTGTGTGTGTGTGTATGTGTGTGGGGTGTGTGTGTGCACATGCAGTGTTTATGGTGCACTGTTGTGAAACACCTTATAACAATAGATTTACTTGGTCTATCATTATTGATTGTACATTTTTCCCTTTTGCCCTTTGCCTCACTTTGATAAATGTCTTTTATTACAACAACATTTTGCTTTTAAAGTGCATTGTGAGCTGAGATTTAGTTTTTAAAGCAATGCTTTTATTAGACCAATTCTATTTTTGTCAGTATCTGAACACACTGTAGTTCGGCAGATGAGATGGAAGCAGTGCGTGTTTCTGTTTGCAACGCAGGGTTTAATTTTCAGGGTGTATTTATCACACGCTGTCATGTTGCAGTCACATGACCACATGAACCACTGCCAGCAATTAAGGCTGATAAATCACTCATTTACAGGAAGAGGAGGAGGGCTGGAGTCAGGCAAAGAGGAAACGAGGGAGTGATAAGAAAGAGAGAGAGAGGAATATTGAATAGCCCGTACTCCTTCACAGATATTTTATTCTTTCAGTTTTTTTAAACCATGATGTTGAATGTTATTGTGTTTGGGCAGTGTAGTATGAACTGTTGCCAGTGAGGCTCATTGACTCGTACAGGCAGAGACAAAGAGACAGATGGTAGTCGTTTGTGTGGTTTACTGTGATTGTGACCTGACTGCACTGCTTTATTTACTGTCGGAGGTGTGTGTGTGTTCATGTGTGCAGCTGCATGCAAGCCTGCACAAGCAAATGCATTTGTGTCATGACAGAGAAAGAGAGACGCAAGTAGATGCAGAGACCATACATACACAGCCGTCAGCTCACTCTTGGGTTCCCGCTGATGGATTTCCTCTCGGTATAAACAGAAAAGCAAATACACTGATGGCTCTGCATGCAGAAATTCATGGTACCAAACAATACCGGAATTTAACTACTGTATCCTTTATTTTTGTCATAACATTTAATGTGTAGCTACCTTCTACTTTATTGTTATAAGGCAGAATTCAAATTCAGTCAGTCTTTTCTCTTGTCTTTTGACCTGCTGGCAGGGAAATGAAGATGTAACATATACTGTAACTGTAGACTTTAGTTGCTGACCAGACACAAGCCTGATCCTGAGGTCCTGGGATGTGAGCAGGTATAACCTGTGCAGCGACGGTATAAGTTACATCAGAATGTGTGTTTCAGCAGCCCAGGTCAGTGCTCTGCAGAGTCCTCAGCCTGCACACTAACTTGAAAAGGCTGATTAAAGATTCATGACAGAAAAGAAAAGTAAAACAGAGCACTCTTAATGGGGCTGGGAGAATATGGGGGGTCAACGAAGAAGAGCAGTGGGGATTTTTTTTTTTGTTGATTTTTTTTAAGACTCTTTTAAACTCTCATTCACTAAAGACAGTGGTCAATAACCTGCTCTTACAATGGGACCATTGACAGAAGTGGAGTCAGTCAGGTTTCTTGCAGCAAAGTGAACATGATAACAAAGATCAAGAAGATCAGCTGGGTGCCTTCCAGTGGGTGTTTGTCATTTACCGGCTTATTATGTTTTCAAATTAATTGCTGATTTCTACTGTGCAGAAGGAAGTCTTGTGGTGATGTAGTATTGATGCCATAGTATAATAAACATTGGCAGGACCTTGCTGTATGCGCTCTTACCAGTAGAATGATTATGAAAACCAGTGCCTGCTACTCGAGCAGCTATTCTGGGGAGAGAAATAAATTGTGTACACATTAACTGCACGAGAATACAAAGTCAACACTGTGACTGTGTATTTGCACTTGTGGGGTATATGACGTATTGCCAAAGACTGTGTGAAAATCTTTAATTTTTGCAGAAGGGGGACAGAAGTTTTTACAGCAAGTTTTTACATTCTCTCTGATCTTCGATGCCTGCTTGCTTCTAGTAACATCAGTATTGTAAGCTGTGTAAAATGTTAGAAAAGGGCCGTCTATGGGTTTTAGATATATTTTATGTGCTTATTTTTGTCCTTTTGGAGAGTACAATGGTCACAGACAATTGTTTCTATTCAAGATTGGGAGTTGATTATTATTTCCAATAATACAATGGAACAGGTTGGTGTAGCAGAACCTGAGAGTTTATTCAGTGAATTCTTTTGATTTGCTCCCTGCAGAACTTAATACCATCATCCTCCAAATCTCTGATTGCAAGTTTCTTTCCTACTGTACACATGTGAAGTAAGAAGGGTGCTGCCTACCCTTCCTTCTCTCTATCTCTCTTTGTCATCTGCCCTGATTCAAGGTTGACACACAAATGGACAGAAAGGGGTATGAGAAGGCGGAGGAAATGAGGGGAAGATGTTAACAGGGGAGAGGTGTGAACATGACATCCTGCAAAAACAGAAACTGTCTCTCTCTGTCTCTTTTTTCTCACTTTAAAACACACAAACATGAAGCTTTTTTTAAATGGTAGTGAACTAATTATCTGCTTACAAGAAATAAACATTTTCACAAAAGGGCAAAGGCATCGGGCTGTAAAACTTCACGTTTTTTATCTATAATAATCCATGTAAATAAATAAATCAAGTAAGTTTATCATACAGATGGATGCTTGCATGTATTGTCAATAATCCGTGTTTATTGTTACACAAGGGTGTGAATACTGAATTTGGCCACAGGCCCTAGCACCATCACCTATTACTCATAGAACAAATACATTAAGTAGACCAGGTTAAACACAACATCATAAAGTACAAAAATCATACAGCAGGTACAGTTAATGGTAACATTATTTTCAAAAAGGGCAGCAATCACTATTACATCTGTACATCAGCTCTTTATTGCGATGCCATGAAATCAGTGCTTAGTCTACATATTTATATTAATTGTTTAATCAACAATAGTTTCTCTAAGGGATTAAATGAAGTATTTGCCTACATTTCAATGACATGACAAGAATAATATTTTTAAACTTATTTCAGGGGCTCAGTTTGTTTTGAGGGGATTAAAGGTGCATCACAGTGTTCTGTACAGCACTTTATCTGGAGTAAATTTAAGGACCTGTGAAAAGTGGAATGTTATTAGCGTCAGACCACCTGGGGTGAACATTTGCAGCCTCAGACTGCAGACCCAACATACATCACTGTTTTTTGTCTCATTATTTAGTGTCACACACACACACACACACACACACACACACACACACACACACACACACACACACACACACACACACACACACACACACACACACACACACACATATGGCTCTGCTGCATCAATCTTTTGCATACCTCTTGTCTTATTGACATGTGGGCAGTTGTGCGTTCCTGCAGGGGGAGAGCTGGTTATTAAAGATGCCACAAGGTCATAAGTCAAGTACAGATTCCGCTCCTCTGGTCAGCCAGAGGTCAAAGGTTGGCAGGTTAGTGTCGGAGGCCATGATCATCACAGCTGATTGGTTTATCACAGTGCAGCCCACCAGTAAGCCAATGGCAATTT